>NC_053398.1:78911188-79211188 GCF_905171765.1 Bufo bufo | reverse complement strand
CACTATCTTTGTACCCCATATACCACACCATACCATAAATTATTTTTTTTCAACAGTCTTGGAGGGATCTATCCAATGTGGGTTAGTGTCAGACCAATAGCGGTGGTTTTGTTTGTTAACTTCACCATTCACATAAAAGTTTGCCTCATCACTGAATAAAATCTTCTGTGTAAACTGAGGGTCCTGTTCCAATTTTTGTTTTGCCCATTCTGCAAATTCAGTGCGCCGATCTGGGTCATCCTTGTTGAGATGCTGCAGTAGCTGGAGTTTGTAAGGGTGCCATTTGTGAGTAGCTAATAACCGCCGAAGGGATGTTCGACTAATGCCACTCTCCAGTGACATGCGGCGAGTGCTACACTGTGGGCTCTTGCTGAATGAAGCTAGGACAGCCACTAATGTTTCTTCATTAAAGACAGATTTCATGCGTCCACATTTTGGCAAATCCAACACTGAACCAGTTTCACGAAACTTAGCAAGCAGTTTGCTAACTGTAGCATGGGAGATGGGTGGTCTCGTAGGGTGTCTTGCATTGAAATCTGCTGCAATGACCCGGTTACTGCGTTCACCAGACATCAACACAATTTCTATCCGCTTCTCACGTGTTAACCTCAGCGACATGTCAATGGCTGTAAACAAAGAAAAACTTGTAAATAACTTATGAAATAAAAAAGTTACGTTAAAACCAAGCACACCATTGTTTTTCATGTGAAATTCCCAATAAGTTTGATGTGTCACATGACCCTCTTCCTATTGAAAAAAAATGAAGTTGGATTCAAAATGGCCTACTTCAAAATGGCCGCCATGGTCACCACCCATCTTGAAAAGTTTCCCCCCTCACATATACTAATGTGCCACAAACAAGAAGTTAATATCACCAACCATTCCCATTTTATTAAGGTGTATCCATATAAATGGCCCACCCTGTACTATTAATTAAACACCCATTTAGGGAAAGATCCTAAATTCGAAAAATATGAGGAGAGCATCAAATAAGGGACGTGGCCCAGGTCGTGGTGCTGCTGGTGGAGCTCCTGTTGCAGGGAGAGGACGTGGTCGATCTGTGCCAGCTACACGCACAAGTGAAACCCCTTCCTCAGGTGCGAGTAGGCGACAAAACCTGCAGGGGTATTTGGTCGGGCATAATGCTGCTCTACGAATGGTGAGGCCTGAACAAGTACAGGCGATAGTAGATTGGGTTGCTGACAGTGGATCCAGTTCCTTCACATTGTCTCCCACCCAGTCTCCTGCTCAAAGACCACAGTTGGCACCTGCAGCCGATGTCCATCAGTCTTTCACCTCACCCCCTTGAAAATCAGCCAAGCAGTCTGAGCCCCAAGTCATGCAGCAGTCTCTTCTGCTTTTTGATGACTCTGTTAGCAGGGTTTCCCCGGGCCATCCACCTAGCCCTGTCCCAGAAGTGAAAGAGATTGAGTGCACCGATGCCCAACCACTTATCTTTCAAGATGAGTACATGGGAGGACCATCGAAGCATGTCTCGGATGATGACGAAACACAGGTGTCAACTGCTGGGGCTTTTGAAAGTGTGCAGACCGACAAGGCAGGCAGGGGTGAAGACTGGGTGGAAGATGATGTGGAGGACAATGAAGTCCTCGACCCCACATGGAATCAAGGTCATGCGAGTGATCTATGTAGTTCGGAGGAAGAGGCGGTTGTCGCACAGAGTCACCAGCACAGCAGAAGAGGGAGCAGGGTGCAAAAGCGGAGCGGCCGTCCTCTAGACAGTACGCCTCCTACTGCCTACCGCAGCAAGACACCGAGCACACCAAAGCCAGCTCCAAGGAGTTCCCTGGCGTGGCAGTTCTTCAGACAATGTGCTGACGACAAGACACGAGTGGTTTGCACACTGTGCAATCAGAGCCTGAAGCGAGGCATAAACGTTCTCAACCTGAGCACAACCTGCATGACCAGGCATTTAAGTGCAAAGCACGAGCTGCAGTGGAGTAGACACATCAAAAACCAAGAAAGGTCTCTGGCTCCTCATGCTTCCTCTTCTGCTGCAGTCGCGGCCTCTTCATCCACCTCTGGAGTGACAGTGCCACCTGCCACCCCGCAAACAGAGGATCTGCCAGCAACACCAACACCTGGGTCACCAAGCATCTCCACAATGTCCCACGGAAGCGTTCAGCTCTCCATCTCCCAAACGCTGGAGAGGAAGAGGAAGCACCCCCCTACCCACCCGCGATCCCTAGCCCTGAATGCCAGCATTTCTAAATTACTGGCCTTTGAAATGTTGTCATTCAGTCTGGTGGAGACGGATAGTTTTAAAGGCCCTATGGCGGTGGCTGTCCCACAGTATGTCGTGCCCAGCCGCCACTACTTTTCAATGCGAGCCATCCCTTCCCTGCACAACCAAGTAGGGGACAAAATCAGGTGTGCACTGCGCAACGCCATCTGTGGCAAGGTGCACCTGACTACGGATACGTGGACCAGTAAGCACGGTCAGGGCCGTTATATCTGTGCAGTTTGGCGCATGTCCTTCCACCACCGAGGATGCAGGGCGCTTCAGTTTGCCTCCTGTTGCTTCCTCCTCCTACTCTGCTTTCTCATCCGCTACCAGCTCCTCATCCGGTCAGCATAACACCTTCACCACCAACTTCAGCACAGCCAGGGGTAAACGACAGCCGGCAGTTTTAAAACTTATCTGTTTGGGGGACAAACCCCACACCGCACAGGAGCTGTGGACGGGCCTTGAACAGCAGACCGATGAGTGGTTTGTGCCAGTCAGCCTCAAGCCCGGCCTGGTGGTGTGCGATAATGGGCGAAATCTCGTAGCAGCTCTGGGACTAGCCGGTTTGACGCACATCCCTTGCCTGGCGCATGTGCTGAATTTGGTGGTGCAGAGATTCCTTAAAAATTACCCATTATGTCAGAGCTGCTGCATAAAGTGCTGGCCGTCTGTGCGCGCTTTCGGCGTTCTCACCAGGCCGCTGCTCGCCTGTCAGCGCTGCAGCGTAACTTCGGCCTTCCCGCTCACCACCTCATATGCGATGTGCCCACAAGGTGGAACTCCACCTTGCACATGCTGGCCAGACTGTGCGAGCAGCAGCAGGCGATAGTGGAGTTTCAGCTGCAGCACGCACGGGTGAGTCGTTTGGCGGAACAGCACCACTTCACCACCAATGACTGGGCCTCCATGCGAGACCTGTGTTCCTTGTTGCGCTGTTTCGAGTACTCCACCAACATGGTCAGTGATAACGCCGTTCTCAGCGTTACTATCCCACTTCTATGCCTCCTTGAAAAAAAGCTCCTGGCGATGATGGAAGAGGATGTGGCACAGGAGGAGGAGGAGGAAGAGGGATCATTTCGTAGGGTTTCCGGCCAGTCATTCCCAAGTGGCTTCAAGGGTAGGTTCCTGCACCCACAAACCCAAGGTACACAATTGTCCAGCCAGGGCACAGTTCTGGAGGATGACGAAGTGGAGGATGAGGAGGAGGAGATGGAGGAGGAGGAACCATGTTCACAGCAGGGTGGCACCCAGACCAGCTCATGTCCATACACCTCCCACAGAGGACAGCTTTCCGTTGCCTCTGGGCAGCCTGGCACACATGAGCGATTACATGCTGCAGTGTCTCCGCAACGACCGCCGAGTTGCCCACATTCTGACTTGTGCTGATTACTAGGTGGCCACGCTGCTGGATCCCCGTTACAAGGACAAAGTACCGTCCTTAATTCCCTCATTGGAGCGTGATCGTAAGATGCGCGAGTACAAGCGTACGCTGGTAGACGCGCTGCTGGTGGCATTCCCACCTGACAGCAGGGGCAGAGTGGAAGCACAAGGCAAAGGCAGAAGACGAGGAAGAGGTCGCCGACGCAGCTGGGGCACCGCCAGCACCTCAGAAGGCAGGGTTAGCATGGCCAAAATGTGGAAAAGCTTTGTCAGCACGCCACAACAACCAGCACCACCAGCTGATATGGAACGTCTTAGCAGGAGGCAGCATTTCACCAACATGGTGGAGCAGTATGTGTGCACACGCCTACACGTACTGAATGACGGGTCTGCCCCCTTCAACTTCTGGGTCTCCAAATTGGGCACATGGCCTGAGTTTGCCCTTTACGCCTTGGAGGTGCTGGCCTTCCCTGCAGCCAGTGTATTATCTGAACGTGTGTTTAGCACGGCAGGGGGCGTCATCACAGACAAGCGCAGCCGCCTGTCCACAGCCAATGTGGACAAGCTCACGTTCATTAAAATCAACCAGGCATGGATCCCTCAGGACTTGTCCGTACCTTGTGCAGAATAGACATGTATACCGTCACTAAGCAGCCATTGTTATACTGCAGCGCAATTTTTCATGTTTGTATTTTGGATATTTCACACTCTTTTGAAGTGTACCTTAATTTAAAAAAATTAAATTAAAACCAAAAACCTGTGTCTCGTCCTCCTCCACCGCCGCTTCCACCTACTCCACTACGTCCACTGCCTCCTAAAACTCCTACTCCATATAGAACTCCACCTCATAAATACATTTTTTTTTTGTACGTGTTTTATTTTATATCATTTCACTACTTTGTCATTTACATTTTCTGGTGAAATTCACCAATTTTTGGTTGTATAGTACCATTGCTATACCTAGTAGGCCGGTTAAAAAAAGAAAAAAATGGTCATTAACATTTTCTGGTTAAATTCACCAATTTTTGGGTGTATAGTATTACTGCTATACCTAGTAGGCCGGTAAAAAAAAAAAAGAAATTGTCATTAACATTTTTTAGTGAAATTAACCAATTTTTGGGTGTATAGTACCATACTATACCTAGTAGGCCGGTTAAAAAAAAAATATTGTCATTAACATTTTCTGGTGAAATGAACAAATTTTTGGGTGTATAGTACAAACTGTTATACCTAGTAGGCCGGTTAAAAAAATAATAAAAAATTGTCATTAACATTTTCTGGGGAAATTAATCAATTTTTGGGTGTATAGTACCACTGCTATACCTAGTAGGTCGTTTAAAAAAAAAATTGGCATTAACATTTTTTGGTGAACTTCACAAATTTTTGGGTTTATAGTACCACTGCTATACCTAGTAGGCCGGTTAACAAAAAAAATAAAATTGTCATTAACATTTTCTGGTGAAATTCACACTGCTGGTGAAGTACCACTGCTATAGCTAGTAGACAGGTTAACTCCTTAAGGACACAGCCTTATTTCACCTTAAGGACCAGGCCTTTTTTTGCAAATCTGACCAGTGTCACTTTAAGTGGTGATAACTTTAAAACACTTTGACTTATCCAGGCCATTCTGAGATAGTTCTTTTGTCACATATTGTACTTCATGACACTGGTAAAATGGAGTAAATAAAAATCATTTTTGTTTATAAAAAGATACCAAATTTGCCCAAAATTTGGAAAAATTAGCAAATTTCCAAGTTTCAATTTCTCTACTTCTATAATACATAGTAATACCTACAAAAATAGTTATTACTTTACATTCCCCATATGTCTACTTCATGTTAGGATCATTCTGAATGCCATTTTATTTTTGGGGGACGTTACAAGGCTTAGAAGTTTAGAAGTAAATCTTGAAATTTCTCATAAATTTTCAAAAAACAACTTTTTAAGGACCATTACAGGTCTGAAGTCACTTTGTGAGGCTTACATAATAGAAACCACCCAAAAAAAAAAAAAACATTCTAGAAACTACACCCTTCAAGGTATTCAAAACTGATTTTACAAACGTTGTTAACCCTTTAGTTGTTCCACAAGAAATAATGGAAAATAGAGATACAATTTCAAAATTTCACTTTTTTGGCAGATTTTCCATTTTAATATTTTTTTTCCAGTTACAAAGCAAGGGTTAACAGCCAAACAAAACTCAATATTTATGGCCCTGATTCTGTAGTTTACAGAAACACCCCATATGTGGTCGTAAACCGCTGTACGGGCACTCGGCAAGGCGCAGAAGGAAATCAATGCCATACAGTTTTTGGAAGGCAGATTTTGCTAGACTGTTTTTTTTGACACCATGTCCCATTTGAAGCCCCCCTGATGCACCCCTAGAGTAGAAACTCCATAAAAGTGACCCCATCTGAGAAACTACACCCCTCAAGGTATTCAAAACTGATTTTACAAACGTCGTTAACCCTTTAGGTGTTCCACAAGAATTAATGGAAAATAGAGATACAATTTAAAAATTTCACTTTTTTGGCAGATTTTTCGTTTTAATATTTTTTTTTACAGTTACAAAGCAAGGGTTAACAGCCAAACCAAACTCAATATTTATGGCCCTGATTCTGTAGTTTACAGAAACACCCCATATGTGGTTGTAAACTGCTGTACGGGCACACGGCAGGGCGCAGAAGGAAAGGAATGCCATATAGTTTTTGGAAGGCAGATTTTGCTGGACTGTTTTTTTTGACACCATGTCCCATTTGAAGCCCTTCTGATGCACCCCTAGAGTAGAAACTCCAAAAAAATGGCCCCATTTTAGAAACTATGGGGTAGGGTGGAAGTTTTGTTGGTACTAGTTTAGGGTACATATGATTTTTGGTTGCTCTATATTACACTTTTTTTGAGGCAAGGTAACAAGAAATAGCTGTTTTGGCACCTTTTTTTTTGTTATTTACAACTTTCATCTGACAGGTTAGATCATGTGGTATTTTTATAGAGCAGGTTGTCACGGACGCGGCAATACCTATTATGTATAGATTTTTTTTATTCTTGTAAGTTTTACACAATGATTTCATTTTTGAAGCAAATCATGTTTTAGTGTCTCCATAGTCTGAGAGCCATAGTTTTTTCAGTTTTTGGGAAATTATCTTAGGTAGGGTCTCATTTTTTGCAGGATGAGATGACAGTTTTATTGGCACTATTTTGGGGTACATATGACTTTTTGATCGCTTGTTATTACACTTTTTGTGATGTAAGATGACAAAAAATAACTTTTTTTACACTGTTTTTATTTTAATTTTTTTACGGTGTTCATCTGAGGGGTTAGGTCATGTGATATTTTTATAGAGTAACTTATTGCGGACGCGGCTATACCTAATATGTATACTTTTTTTTATTTATGTAAGTTTTACACAATGATTTCATTTTTGAAACAAAAAAAAAATCATGTTTTAGTGTTTCCATAGTCTGAGATCCATAGTTTCTTCAGTTTTTGGGCGATTATCTTGGGTAGGGTATAATTTTTGCAGGATGAGATGACGGTTTGATAGGCACTATTTTGGTGTGCATATGACTTTTTGATCGCTTTCTATTACACTTTTTGTGATGTAAGGTGACAAAAAATGGTTTATTTAGCATTTTTTATTTTATTTTTTTTACTGTGTTCATCTGAGGGGTTAGGTCATGTGATATTTTTATAGAGCCGGTCTATCCGGATGTGGCGACACCTAATATGTATACTTCTTTTTTATTTATGTAAGTTTTACACAATAACAGCTTTTTTAAAACAAAAGAAATTATGTTTTAGTGTCTCCATATTCTGAGCCATAGATTTTTTATTTTTTAGGAGATTGTCTCAGTTAGGGGCTCATTTTTTGCGGGATGAGGTTTCGGTTAGATTGGTACTATTTTGATGGGCGTACGCCTTTTTGATCGCTTGCTGTTGTACTTTTTGTGATGTAAGGTGACAAAAAATGGTTTATTTAGCACAGTTTTTTTTTTTTTGGTTTTTTTATGGTGTTCATCTGAGGGGTTAGGTCATGTGATATTTTTATAGAGCCGGTCGATACGGACACGGCGATACCTAATATGTATATATTTTTTTTATTTATTTAAGTTTTACACAATAACAGCTTTTTTAAAACAAAAAAAAATTATGTTTTAGTGTCTCCATATTCTGAGCCATAGTTTTTTTATTTTTTGGGTGATTGTCTCAGGTAGGGGCTCATTTTTTGAGGGATGAGGTGACGGTTAGATTGGTACTATTTTGGTGGGCGTACGCCTTTTTGATCGCTTGCTGTTGTACTTTTTGTGATGTAAGGTGACAAAAAAATTGTTTATTTAGCACGGTTTTTATTTTTATTTTTTACGGTGTTCATCTGAGGGGTTAGGTCATGTGATATGTTTATAGAGCCGGTCGATACGCACACGGAGATACCTAATATGTCTATTTTTTTCCCCCTATCTTTTTACCATTTGGGGAAAATTAAGTTTTTGTTTATTTTTACTTGAAACTTTAAATTTTTGGGGGGGAAAACTTTATTTTTTCAACTTTTTTTTTCACTTTTTTTTGTCCCACTTTGGGTTGGGACTTCAACTTTTGGGGGTCTGATCCTTTACAATGCATTCCAATACTTCTGTATTGGAATGCATTGGCTGTATGAGTAATACTGTGTGTATTACTCATACAGCTTCCGGCCTGTGAGATCCAGGGGGCTGGATCTCACAGACACGTCACAGGAAGGCAGCGGCGATGACTCATGAAGGCATCACGCTGCCTTCCATGCCATCGGGTCCCCCCTACAGCCCCATGGGGACCCGATGGCACCGCCGCCCGCCGCCACCGCAATAGGTAAAAGCCGCAAACCGCAGGTCTGAATTGACCTGCGGTTTGCGGCGATCGCCGACATGGGGGGGTCACGGGACCCCCCCGCGCATTTAGCCGAGGTGCCTGCTCAAAGATTTGAGCAGGCACCGGCTTCCAATCACCGCCCGCCGCGCGGCGGTGATCGGAAATACACAGGGCGTACAGGTATGTTCTTAAGTACCAGGACATCAGCGCATGCCTGTACGCCCTGTGTCCTGAAGAGGTTAAACAATAAAACAATTTGTCTGTTACATTTTATGGTGAAATTCACCAATTTTTGGGTGCGATGTACCACTGCTATACCTAGTAGGCCGTTTAAAAAAATAATAATTGTCAGTTACATTTTCGGGTGAAATTAACCAATTTTTGCTATACCTAGTAGGCCGGTTAACAAAAAAAAAGAATTTGTCAGTTACATTTTCTGGTAAAATTCAGCAATTTTTTGGTGTGAAGTACCACTGCTATACCTAGTAGACCGGTAAAAAAAATTATAAATAAAAATTGGCAGTTACATTTTCTGGTGAAATTCAGCAATTTTTTGGTGTGATGTACCACTGCTATACCTATTAGACCGGTAAAAAAAAAAAAAAACATTTGTCAGTTACATTTTATGGTCAAATTCATAAATTTTTGGGTGTAATATACCCTTCTTCTACTTAGTTGACAGCTTAATAAATTTAAATAATTTTTATTTTACATTTTCGGGTGACAATAAACAATTGTTTTGTCTCATAGACCCCTGCTCTACCAAGTAGACAGGTTAATTAATTTCTGTAATTTTTCTGTTACATTCTTGGGTTGACATTATACAATTTTAGACGTGAATAAACCCCTGTTCTGCATAGGTGACAGGGAATACAATTTCTGAAATGCTTCTTTAATTGATGCGCGCCACCTCCTTTGATTGAATGCTTAAACTTAAACAAGTTGTACCACATTTGCACTTCAATACTTTGTCCCACATTTCCGCTATACTCTTTTGGCCAACATTTGCGCCTCAATAGCTTTTCCCACAATTCCGCTTGACTCTTTTGGCCCACATTTGGGCTACTGTAATTTGTCCCACATTTGCACCTCAATAGCTTTTCCCAAATTTCTTCTCAATCCCCAAAATCTTTTATAAATGTATCTCCCTTAAATTTAGTCTCTTTTTCTCACACTCCCTCTCCGGCCTGGAACCCTGATTCCCCGCCACCCGTAATCACCATGGTAGGCGCATAAAAGAACATTGAAAGTTGATAGAGCAGATATCAAATTGGATCGTGAACATCACGGGGACGTGCGACATGGTGGGGCAGTAAGTATGCACACGCCTACACAAACTAATTGACAGGGGTCAGCCCCTGCAACTTCTGGGTCTCCAAATTGGGCACATGGCCTGAGCTTGCCCTTCACGACTTGGAGGTCCTGGCCTGCAGCCGGTGTATTGTCTGAACGCGTGTTTAGCACGACTGGAGGGTTATATTTCCCAATGTTTTGGGGTGTACCGTAATTTTTAAAAATTTAAATAAATTTTAAAACAAAAAGCAGTGTAGGCTACCTCCTCCTCCTCCACCGGCACTTTCACCTACACTGCCACATCCACCGCCTCCTCAACCTCCTACTCCATATGGACCTGGTCCTCCTAGATCAAGATTATTATTTTTTATTTTTACGTATTATATGTTATTTTAAGTTATTTCCCTATCCACATTTGTTTGAAGAGCACTTACCATGCTCTTAACCACATTTTGACGACATTTGCAGCCCTCTAGCCCTTTCCATTACATTTTTACAGCCATTTTAGTGTTCAAAAGTTTGGGTTCCCATTGACTTCAATGGGGTTCGGGGTCAAGTTCGGGTCCCGAACTCGAACTTTTTTCCGAAGTTCGGCCGAACTTGTCGAACCTGAACATCCAGGTGTCCGCTCAACTCTACTTATTACATACCAAATTCACAGATATCCCCCCTAAAGCTAGGCGTAGTTTGTTATTTAAAGACACATATGCGACATGGAAGACGGTCAGAAAACTCTTTGGTCTATCTTTTCAATGCTCCAAACACATTGACATCTAACATCTAGGCATACCAGTAGCGGGAAAGACACTGAGCTGGCAGGGTACTCAAACCCTATCTGATTTTTGGAACCCGTAACAAGGAAGATATCACATCTTCCAGGAATTTAACTTGAAAATGGGAGTGAAAGATTACTCTTTCCTGTCCTACTACAGCATCATTAGATTACTCAAGGCTAAACTACGGGATTGCTCTACTGAACTCTCCCAAAACGACTTTGATCTAATTATTGGACAGACGGACTCAACCGTCACTTTTGCGTCTCCATACAGATACATAAGAAGCAATATATCAAGGAAACAAGTTACATCAGTTTTTTATAAATGTAAAAAGAGGTACCTGAACTAAATACTCCAACAGAGGTTTTAGAGGGATGGAAGAGGGTATGCCCTGCAACAGTAAATGAGGTGTGGAGGGAAACACATTTCCGCATAATACGTAGGGTAATATACGTTTTTTATATCTGGAAAGACCAAATAGACAAAATGACCAGATGTCCAAAATGACCAGCGGCCGGAGCGCTCCATCTTTCTATCTTCACTAAACCCTTCACCTTTGGCGGCATAGGTAAGATTACTTAGTAGCTTTAGAAATGTTTTATTCCTTCTGGTCTGGACCTTTAGAGATCTAATGCAACATAAAAATATTTTAAATAGCGTGTTATCAGAAAATACAATCATTCCAAGGATTTAGCTGTCTCCAGATATTTTGAGGAAATTTCTCAAAATGTATGTGGATATTTTCCTTAAAACCGATTCAACAAATATAACTGTCATGAATCCATTTACTGATATGTACTGTTTATTGTTTATCATTTTGTATAGAAATAAGACGGCCAATTTTTGCTGCAATGAATATATCACAGATGTAACATGTAAAGTGTAAATCATGTATACATAGACTGATTGTTGTCAAAATTAATAATAATTTTTAGTGCCTGATGAAGGCCCAATAAGGCCGAAAATGTTTGCATATATTGCCATCTTTTTCCAAATAAATTTACTCACGGAAAAGAAAAACACCCTCCTGCTGTGATTTTTGTATTATTATATTACGGGTGGGGACCCTATCCACAGCACCTAAAGAGGCAGGTAGCCACAAAGTCTGGCAAATATTGTTATTCTTCCCAATTTGGAAGGCTCCTGCTGAAGACTACACCATGACAGAGAATACCCTGTCCTACACTGAGGAAGAGATATCCACGATGTTATCCCAAGTAACTCTGTCAAATGAGTTCCTCCAAACCCCAGTGGCGGACCTCCAGACAAGAGACCTTGAAAAGGAATCAAGGAGACTCCAGGGTTACGAACTTCATAGCGTGACCTTCGCAGAGTACATTAAAACGCAACGAATCCCAAGAGGATTGAAAATGAGAACTCAACCAACCTTCTTCAGAGAGAACAGGGAATACTGCATAAGATTCGAGCAAATCCTAAATAAGTGCTCATTTGACTTAATGACACTCACTCTCAAATACCTTCAGACAGCTATAACGGATACACAAACAAAGATCCATTCCATTGAACTCTAATTACAAGCAATTACTTCACCAGAAGAATTCAAAAAGCTTCAAGACAGAATTTCGTCAACTCTAATGACAGCCAGAAAGGAAATTGAAACCATCAAAAGGAAGAAATTCCTACGGGATTGTGACGACTATAAAAATAGCAACGTTTACAACTGGTCGGAAGGAAGACTACGCATGAGAGACAGATCATCATCCCGAGACTCACAGATGTCTACTTCTAGCATCGAGCAAGCAAGACAACTGAATCGCGGATTTCGGAGACCCCGAGGCACCAATCAAGGAAACAGAGGCGGAGAAACCACAGTGAACCCGAACACCACCAGAGTTACCAGATCACAGGTAGTACCCTTAGATAAGAGCACACACTCTCTAGTAATCAACATTTCATCAGAACTGTTAAGTCCAGCTGAACTGGGACTATTGCAGAAGGGATTATCCTTCTGCCCCTCATACCATCTGGACACTTTTCAGCTGGACTTGGACTTGGAACGCTTTTTTAGAAATGTGCGTCTAAAAGGGCATTTCTCAAAAATTACACAACAAACTTCACAAGAGGTTTCTACAAAAATCTCCATTACCCAATTAGGACTACGTAACAAGAGCAGTTTCACACCACCAAAGGCACATTCTGCCATTGAAACATTTATCGAATTAATACACAAAGACGTTGAGACATTCAAACAAGATGTCCGAAAAGGGAGGTACAAATATAAAAATAACATCAATAATGTAGAGAGACAAGCACTCAGTACCTTACAGAACTCAAAACAAATAATAATTAAACCTGCAGATAAAGGGGGCGCTTTGGTAGTGATGGATAGGACAATGTACATTGCTGAAATTCAACGCCAACTCCAAGACTTCCCAGTATACAAAACATTGGATAGTAATCCGATTTCCCAGATTACCAAAAAAATACAGGATACTGTAAAGCACTACCATACCAATAACATCATTGATACCAAAACAGCCACTTTTTTAACAAAATCTCATCCCATTACTCCAGTATTCTACGTACTTCCAAAAATTCACAAAGATCTGACCAATCCACCAGGACGTCCCATAGTGGCCTCAACAGATTCAGTCTTATCCCCTTTAGCCATATTCCTTGAAAAACTGCTTACACCATTGATCAGAAACACCAAGTCCTTTCTATTGGACACAACAGCTTTTTTGCAAATTATACACAGCCTAGAAACACTAACCCCTGATACTCTTCTCGTGACATGGAACGTAACAAGTCTGTACGTGTTAATCCAACATTCTAAAGGCATCTCTGCAGTACAAAAATTACTTCAGAACAATCATATAGAGAAGGACGTAATCTCACTTAGTATAGATCTATTGACCTTGGTGCTACACAACAACTTCTTCCTGTTTCAGGACACGTACTATATGCACATACAGGGAACAGCAATGGGGTCTAATGTAGCCCCCCCTGTACGCAAATAGCTACATGACAGATGTAGAAGAGTCATTCATATATCAAAATTCACTTTTTAAACAACACAGTCGCCTATGGAAAAGCTACATAGACGATATCTTCTGCATTTGGTTAGGACCCATAGACACACTTACACAATTTCACCAATTCCTCAATAATATTTATCCTCAAATTACGTTTTACCATACACTATGACTTAACATCCGTTAGTTTTCTGGACACAAGAGTACATAAGGACCCATTAGGAAAATTATCCACTGACCTTTTCCGCAAACCAACGGACAGAAACAGTCTACTTCATTTCTCTAGTTTTCACCCTCCCAATACAAAAAAGGCATTACCTGGTTCACAGCTCAAAAGAGTTCAGGCTATAGTCACTGACCCCTTACTTAGGAGGGAACGTGAAATAGAGATGAAGAACCGCTTCAGAGAAAGAGGCTATCCTCCACAAACATTACATACTCTGACAAAAGGGAAAACCAGAACAATCACCAATGACAAACGTCTTGCATTTGTACACAAATTTCACCCCAATGCTCAGAAAGTGATTAACATAATTAAATCCCATTGGCCCCTCCTACGCAAGGCCTTTCCGGACATTGAGGAATTCAAAAACCCCATTCTTCCATGCAATCGACGACCCAAAAACATCAAGGATTTCCTTATTAGAGCAGATATAGGCCCATCCAGATTACACCCAAGACAATTACTTTTTCAAACTCAAAAAACTGGTACCTTCCCGTGTTTGCATTGCGTACAATGTAGCAACGTACAAAAAGGCTCTATCATGTCCCATCCACACACAGGCAAACCGTACAAAATTCAAGGCTACTTTACCTGCGAGACAGACTATGTAGTGTATTCCATCAAATGCCCCTGCGGACTAATGTACATAGGTGAAACCACACAAACAATCAGAGACAGAATATGCCAACACAAGTCCACAATTCGTCGTCAGAACTTGCTACTACCACTCCCATATCATTTTGACCAGGCCCACCATAACATCTCACAACTGAAATTCCAAATAATTGAACAGGTATTACCCCCGAGAAGAGGAGGAGACAGATCCAGGATGCTGAAATACAGGGAGGCATTCTGGAACCACACTCTACAAACCCTGTCTCCCAAAGGACTAAACAGGGAATATGAACTCTATCCATTCATGTGATTCCATGACGTCTCCAGCCGAGATCAATTATAGTTGAGATGACTATGACCCAATGGTCACTACTAAGAATTATTTAATGTTTATACAAAGTATTTAATGTCTATGGAAAGTATGTATTTCCATGTAATTATCACACTGTCAGTATTGCATATGACCACAGTCTATCCATCTATCCATCTGTCATTTCTCCTCTAACACTAATTAGAATCTCTAATGTCTAGATTGACTTTAAGTGTTATTATTAAAGGCTCCTTTAGTGTATGTTCCTATTAAGTGTATGTTACTTGAGTGAATGTGCAGTTGTGGGAATAAAGATACTACACATGCTTTACCCGATTTGTCACTTGACTCAGATGATCATTATATGCCCAGAGCAGACCTAGACAAAGGGGGGGGGGGGGGGGGGTTATTAAAGAAAACTTTGTGGACTTTATGTTATACAGTATATATATATATATATACGGTATATATATTTACTTATAAATATATGGTCAGCCATGTCACAAATATGTATCTGCATTCTGTAATTGTGTAGGCAAAGCTCTGTTCACATCAACTGTTTTCTTGTTCTTTGAGGTTTCCACATTTCAATTAGCCAGACTAGTACATTCTGCAGCATTTGTCTTGCAGTCAAATTTACTGAAAACTTGATGGCAACCTGTTGGACACCATTTTAAGTCAATGGGATCCATCAAGAAAATGTTACATTGTAGCTGTCTTCGGTCTTTTAATAACAGAGGCTAAAGATAATATTAAAATATTTGACAATACTAGATTATTCACCTGGAATGTACATCTCTCCTCTGTCATCATCAGGTACTTCACTCCACTTTCTCTTCCAACTTCCCAAACTGGACTTCCTTACCAGAAATGCCCTGGGCATCTTGAATTACCTGGAAATCTCCCAGATATATTCAGCAGTAAGGGCCACCAAAGCTGGAAATTCCACAACCAACCAGTTAGATCAAATAATGCTAAGTATTTCTTGTCATAAGTGTCTCTTTGCTGATGTCCGCACAGTCCATTAGGCTCTTGGTAAATTAATCGGAATCACTTATTATTGTCAGAAAAATGTTGCACTTTCTTTACATAGTAATATGTAAGCCAGTCTATTTTGTATTTCCAAAAGGTATAGAGATAGTGGATCACGTCATTCTTGAAGTTGCATTTTGTTTGTAATAAAATTATGGATAATTAAATGGAATTTTTTCCAATAGAAAAATAAAATGCACGTAATAAAAAAGCATCCAAAAAAAATATAAAAAATATGGGACCCGGCACCTCTTTCAAGATAGAATCCTCCTGAAAATGAAAAGTCCACTGTATCCTGTTGTTAGGTGTCCCACGATCTTTGGATGATAATAATGTTTCTTGATTGTGTCTATGTCCAGATTTGGAGAACCAACTCAAGATCATAACCAAAGATGAATCAATCTCACTCTTTAAATATGAAGCGATAAGACTTTGGAATCAAATCGTAAAATGACTTGTATGTTATATTTGAACTCCAGAAGTGTAAAGGTGTCAACATCCAAAATTCATGTAAGTCTCCAGAATGATTGCTCTTCCAAAGCTGGAATATATATTGATGAAGTGTGAGTGTCTTCTGTAGAAGAACCAGTTGTGAAATAACGGTGGGGGGAGGATCCTCTGTATTATTATTTTTTTCATCATTTTCTTTCAACCTGCTGAACCAGTTTCAAAAGCGCTTGGAGTGAGGTGGAAACGCTTCAGGGAGGAGATGAAGATTGGTAAGGTGGGGACATGGCTTCTGGGTGGGAGAAGAAAATAAAGGCCCACACCCTGACCTGCACACACATTGCCACATGAAAATCAAGTAGCTCTTGTTAGGAGTATGTGCACGAGCCTGTTAGAAGGGTGTGTGTATTTTTGTGGTGTGAAAACAGTGACACATAGTTGCACAGCATTTATAACTGTCATTTCTAAATACTCTACAATCTGACATAAGAATAGAAGGATATACGCCTGCCAGTCCTTTCTAGTACTGTGTCCCATCTCCTACAAAACTATCAAGGTGTACAATTCCTCCTCTAAATACAGATAAGAGGACATAGATCCCATACCTGTAATACAGAGGCACCAGGATATAGCATTTAGCATCTAAAATTCATCAATATACAAACATCTCAAGTCTGCCAAAATGCAGATATCAGAGCACAGACCTCTCAAGTGTCCTTAAAACACAGGCATTCCTAATAAACAAAAATAGGAATCTAATCAGTATAAGGGCACATTCACACTTCAGTTATTTGGTCAGTTATTTCCATCAGTTATTGTGAGCCAAAACCAGGTGTGGGGCAAAAGCACACAACAGCTGCAGATCTTCCCGTTATACCTTATCTCAGAGTAGGCTTCACTACTGATTTTAGTTCACTGAAATAACTGACCAAATAACTGAAGTGTGAATTCAGCCTAAGGAATGCTGGTTATATCAGATGAAAAAGTTCCATAAAATGCTCCATATTAAGTACTGATATCTCTAATATTCCATTGCACAACAAACATATTTTACATAGGCTAATGGATCATTTCATAGCACATGTATCTCCATTTTCAGCTTCATTTTCATTCAGATAACTTATGCTCATACTGAAACGGGTCGATCCTGTCCCAGGTTTATCGGAATGCCAAGTGGTGTGGTGCGGCCTTAACAGTCTCTGTGTGTGTCGCGGTGCTCCTACCTGGATACCGTCACTCCCCAGGGCCTGGCTCCAAAGCAATAAAGGGTAAGAGTAATGGTGGAGGTGGAGAAAAAGTAGAGTCCAAACTTTTATAAAGTTCAACAGTTTTACTTGCATCAACTTACATCCAGACAATATTCAGGCTCTCTCTTGGTTCCAGCAGGTTTTGGCATAAACTGGGAGACAAACTTGAGTATTCTGTTTTCTCTCTCTGCTGTGCTCAACTCGGCTCTATTCTGGCAGCTGGACTTTAGGACTGTTCTGGTATCTCTCAAGTGGGGTGCCTTTGGCTGTTGACCCCCTCGTGACACTCTGTATGTAAATCTGCAAGGAGTCATGGTGCTCTATTAGCTGCTTCCCTCTGGAGGGACTCCTGCTACAGCAAGGGGTCCTCCCCTAGCTGCTACATCATGGTACGTCTGCATCTGATGCTTCCCTGGCTTAGACTGCTTCGACACTTCCTGCTGACCCTCCCTTGGTAGGAAATGGGATTATCCCACTTCTTCCCAAAAGGGGGAGAGTGGAATGTTAAGTTTCATTCTGTCTAAAGATTTCTCTGCCATACACGCTGCCACCTACTGGTGAACAGACACATTTCACATACAAAACAGTTACATAGAAAGATTATGAATGCACAATGTAGGAGGACCTGGAAATAATGCACAGATGATGTTATGATTAGCCATTAGAGACAGCAGCAGGGTGTAGGAATGGTAATACCACTCTGGGGTATTACAATACCATTTCACATACCAGCACATGGCAACTATGTATAATATATCCATATATCGTTGTGCGTCTACACTTCCAATATGCACTCTTGTAGTGTAGAATACAATGGAAAGGTAAAGTCTTTAATATGATGGTGAGTACAAGTCTGGTCTGAATCCAGTCTGGCGGCTAATACACAGTACTGTACAAATGTTTTGGGCGAGGTTGGAAAAATGCTGCAAAGTAAGAATGCTTTTAAGAGTACAAGTATTAATAGTTTATTTTTTTTGCAATTAACAAAATTCTAAGTGAAGGAACAGAAGATGAATCTAAATCAAATCAGTATTTGGTGTGAACACTCTACACCTTCAAAACAGCATAAATTCTTCTAGGTAAACTTGCACGCAGTTTTTGAAGGAACTCAGCAGGAAGGATGTTCATTGGAGAACTAACCACAGATCTTCTGTCGTAGACTTGCTCCAATCCTTCTGTTTCGTTGTGTAATCCCACACAGACTTAAATATGTTGAAGATAAGGGCTCTGTTGGGTCCATATCATCATTTCCAGGACTCTATGTTCATATTTTACTCTAAAGACAGTTCTTTATGACATTGACTGTAAAGGGCCCTTTACACAGGCCGAGAATCACACAGATTATTGTTCATCAGTAGAGTTGAGCGAACACCTGGATGTTCGGGTTCGAGAAGTTCGGCCGAACTTCCCGTAAATGTTCGGGTTCGGGATCCGCCGGAAGCGCGAACAGACGGCCCGCACTTTATGCAGCAGCTCTGACATGTCGGGGTAGTTGCGAATGAACTTCTGCACCACCAAATTCAGCACATGCGCCAGGCAAGGGATGTGCGTCAAACCGGCTAGTCCCAGAGCTGCAACGAGATTTCGCCCATTATCGCACACCACCAGGCCGGGCTTGAGGCTCACCGGCAGCAACCACTCGTCGGTCTGTTGTTCTATACCCCGCCACAACTCCTGTGCGGTGTGGGGCCTGTCCCCCAAACATATGAGTTTCAGAATGGCCTGCTGACGTTTACCCCGTGCTGTGCTGAAGTTGGTGGTGAAGGTGTGTGGCTGACTGGATGAGCAGGTGGAAGAAGAGGAGGAGGAAGCTGAGTAGGAGGAGGAGGAGACAGGAGGCAAAGAATGTTGCCCTGCGATCCTTGGCGGCGGAAGGACGTGCGCCAAACAGCTCTCCGCCTGGGGCCCAGCCGCCACTACATTTACCCAGTGTGCAGTTAGGGAGATATAGCGTCCCTGGCCGTGCTTACTAGTCCACGTATCTGTGGTTAGGTGGACCTTGCCACAGATGGCGTTGCGCAGTGCACACTTGATTTTATCAGACACTTGTTTGTGCAGGGAAGGCACGGCTCTCTTGGAGAAGTATTGGCGGCTGGGAACAACATACTGTGGGACAGCAAGTGACATGAGCTGTTTGAAGCTGTGTGTGTCCACCAGCCTAAATGACAGCATTTCATAGGCCAGTAGTTTAGAAATGCTGGCATTCAGGGCCAGGGATCGAGGGTGGCTAGGTGGGAATTTACGCTTTCTCTCAAATGTTTGTGAGATGGAGAGCTGAACGCTGCCGTGTGACATGGTTGAGATGCTTGGTGACGCAGGTGGTGGTGTTGGTGGTACATCCCATGTTTGCTGGGCGGCAAGTGCCAACGTTCCTCCAGAGGCGGAGGAAGAGGCCAAGGCGGCGGCAGCAGCAGCAGAAGAGGCCGAGGCGGCGGCAGCAGCAGAAGAGGGAGCAGGGGGAGCCTGAGTGACTTCCTTGTTTTTAAGGTGTTTACTCCACTGCAGTTCATGCTTTGCATGCAGGTGCCTGGTCATGCAGGTTGTGCTAAGGTTCAGAACGTTAATGCCTCGCTTCAGGCTCTGATGGCACAGCGTGCAAACCACTCGGGTCTTGTCGTCAGCGCATTGTTTGAACTCCTTGAAGCTGCCTTTGGGGTGCTCGGTCCCAGATGGCGGCGGTCAGTAGCAGGCGGAGTCTCTTGGCGGCGGGTGTTCTGATTTTGCCCACTGCTCCCTCTTTTGCTACGCTGTTGGCTCGGTCTCACCACTGCCTCTTCCTCCGAACTGTGAAAGTCAGTGGCACGACCTTCATTCCATGTGGGGTCTAGGACCTCATCGTCCCCTGCATCGTCTTTCACCCAGTCTTGATCCCTGACCTCCTGTTCAGGCTGCACACTGCAGAAAGACGCAGCAGTTGGCACCTGTGTTTCGTCATCATCAGAGACGTGCTGAGGTGGTATTCCCATGTCCTCATCATCAGGAAAAATAAGTGGTTGTGCGTTAGTGCATTCTATCTCTTCCACCACTGGGGAAGGGCTAGGTGGATGCCCTTGGGAAACCCTGGCAGCAGAGTCTTCAAACAGCATAAGAGACTGCTGCATAACTTGAGGCTCAGACAGTTTCCCTGATATGCATGGGGGTGATGTGACAGACCGATGGGCTTGGTTTTTATGCGCCATCTGTGCGCTTTCTGCAGAAGACTGGGTGGGAGATAATGTGAACGTGCTGGATCCACTGTCGGCCACCCAATTGACTAATGCCTGTACCTGCTCAGGCCTTACCATCCTTAGAACGGCATTGGGCCCCACCAAATATCGCTGTAAATTCTGCTGGCTACTGGGACCTGAGGTAGTTGGTTCACTAGGACGTGTGGCTGTGGCAGAACGGCCACGTCCTCTCCCAGCACCAGAGGGTCCACTAACACCACCACGACCATGTCCATGTCCGCGTCCCTTATTAGATGTTTTCCTCATTGTTCCCGTTCACCACAATTTTGAGAATGGCAAATTTGGGAATGCTTTTTCAACCCAGAAAAAAAAGTGTGCTTTTACGGTCACTACAAATAACTTGACCAGCTAAGGCTACTTTCACACTAGCGTTCTGCTGTCCGCTCGTGAGCTCCGTTTGAAGGGGCTTACGAGCGGAGCAGAACGCTTCCGTCCAGCCCTGATGCAGTCTGAATGGATGCGGATCCGCTCAGACTGCATCAGTCTGGCGGCGTTCAGCCTCCGCTCCGCTCGCCTCCGCACGGCCAGGCGGACAGCTGAACGCTGCTTGCAGCGTTCGGGTGTCCGCCTGGCCGTGCGGAGGCGAGCGGATCCGTCCACACTTACAATGTAAGTCAATGGGGACGGATCCGCTTGAAGATGACACAATGTGGCTCAATCTTCAAGCGGATCCGTTCCCCATTGACTTTCAATGTAAAGTCTGAACGGATCCGCTCAGGCTACTTTCACACTTAGAAAATTTTCTAAGTTTTAATGCAGACGGATCCGTTCTGAACGGATGCGAACGTCTGCATTATCGGAGCGGATCCGTCTGATGAAACATCAGACGGATCCGCTCCGAACGCTAGTGTGAAAGTAGCCTAAAACAGTGCAGATTTGGTTGAATAGAGATGTGAGACCTGTTTTTTTTTGCGCTGTGTGACAGGTATAGGTTTAATCACAGAATCACACTTCTAACAGCACGCTAGCGTGTGTCTTAGGTTTTTCTGAATGACACTATCAATACCTTCAATGTAAGATTTTCTTTTTGGGATAGATTTCAAGTAGGCCTCAAATACCAGAAACTAGTTATTTTGAGAATGGCAAATTTGGGAATGCTTTTTCAACCCAGAACAAAAAGTGTGCTTTTACGGTCACTACAAATAACTTGACCAGCTAAAACAGTGCAGATTTGGTTGAATAGAGATGTGAGACCTGTTTTTTTTTGCGCTGTGTGACAGGTATAGGTTTAATCACAGAATCACACTTCTATCAGCACGCTAGCGTGTGTCTTAGGTTTTTCTGAATGACACTATCAATACCTTCAATGAAAGATTTTCTTTTTGGGATAGATTTCAAGTAGGCCTCAAATACCAGAAACTAGTTATTTTGAGAATGGCAAATTTGGGAATGCTTTTTCAACCCAGAACAAAAAGTCTGCTTTTTACGGTCACTACAAATAACTTGACCAGCTAAAACAGTGCAGATTTGGTTGAATAGAGATGTGAGACCTGTTTTTTTTTGCGCTGTGTGACAGGTATAGGTTTAATCACAGAATCACACTTCTATCAGCACGCTAGCGTGTGTCTTAGGTTTTTCTGAATGACACTATCAATACCTTCAATGTAAGATTTTCTTTTTGGGATAGATTTCAAGTAGGCCTCAAATACCAGAAACTAGTTATTTTGAGAATGGCAAATTTGGGAATGCTTTTTCAACCCAGAACAAAAAGTGTGCTTTTACGGTCACTACAAATAACTTGACCAGCTAAAACAGTGCAGATTTGGTTGAATAGAGATGTGAGACCTGTTTTTTTTTGCGCTGTGTGACAGGTATAGGTTTAATCACAGAATCACACTTCTATCAGCACGCTAGCATGTGTCTTAGGTTTTTCTGAATGACACTATCAATACCTTCAATGTAAGATTTTCTTTTTGGGATAGATTTCAAGTAGGCCTCAAATACCAGAAACTAGTTATTTTGAGAATGGCAAATTTGGGAATGCTTTTTCAACCCAGAACAAAAAGTCTGCTTTTACGGTCACTACAAATAACTTGACCAGCTAAAACAGTGCAGATTTGGTTGAATAGAGATGTGAGACCTGTTTTTTTTTGCGCTGTGTGACAGGTATAGGTTTAATCACAGAATCACACTTCTATCAGCACGCTAGCGTGTGTCTTAGGTTTTTCTGAATGACACTATCAATACCTTCAATGTAAGATTTTTTTTTGGGATAGATTTCAAGTAGGCCTCAAATACCAGAAACTAGTTATTTTGAGAATGGCAAATTTGGGAATGCTTTTTCAACCCAGAACAAAAAGTGTGCTTTTACGGTCACTACAAATAACTTGACCAGCTAAAACAGTGCAGATTTGGTTGAATAGAGATGTGAGACCTGTTTTTTTTGCGCTGTGTGACAGGTATAGGTTTAATCACAGAATCACACTTCTATCAGCACGCTAGCGTGTGTCTTAGGTTTTTCTGAATGACACTATCAATACCTTCAATGTAAGATTTTCTTTTTGGGATAGATTTCAAGTAGGCCTCAAATACCAGAAACTAGTTATTTTGAGAATGGCAAATTTGGGAATGCTTTTTCAACCCAGAACAAAAAGTCTGCTTTTACGGTCACTACAAATAACTTGACCAGCTAAAACAGTGCAGATTTGGTTGAATAGAGATGTGAGACCTGTTTTTTTTTGCGCTGTGTGACAGGTATAGGTTTAATCACAGAATCACACTTCTATCAGCACGCTAGCGTGTGTCTTAGGTTTTTCTGAATGACACTATCAATACCTTCAATGTAAGATTTTTTTTTGGGATAGATTTCAAGTAGGCCTCAAATACCAGAAACTAGTTATTTTGAGAATGGCAAATTTGGGAATGCTTTTTCAACCCAGAACAAAAAGTGTGCTTTTACGGTCACTACAAATAACTTGACCAGCTAAAACAGTGCAGATTTGGTTGAATAGAGATGTGAGACCTGTTTTTTTTGCGCTGTGTGACAGGTATAGGTTTAATCACAGAATCACACTTCTATCAGCACGCTAGCGTGTGTCTTAGGTTTTTCTGAATGACACTATCAATACCTTCAATGTAAGATTTTCTTTTTGGGATAGATTTCAAGTAGGCCTCAAATACCAGAAACTAGTTATTTTGAGAATGGCAAATTTGGGAATGCTTTTTCAACCCAGAACAAAAAGTCTGCTTTTACGGTCACTACAAATAACTTGACCAGCTAAAACAGTGCAGATTTGGTTGAATAGAGATGTGAGACCTGTTTTTTTTTGCGCTGTGTGACAGGTATAGGTTTAATCACAGAATCACACTTCTATCAGCACGCTAGCGTGAGTCTTAGGTTTTTCTGAATGACACTATCAATACCTTCAATGTAAGATTTTCTTTTTGGGATAGATTTCAAGTAGGCCTCAAATACCAGAAACTAGTTATTTTGAGAATGGCAAATTTGGGAATGCTTTTTCAACCCAGAACAAAAAGTCTGCTCTTACGGTCACTACAAATAACTTGACCAGCTAAACCAGTGCAGATTTGGTTGAATAGAGATGTGAGACCTGTTTTTTTTTGCGCTGTGTGACAGGTATAGGTTTAATCACAGAATCACACTTCTATCAGCATGCTAGCGTGTGTCTTAGGTTTTTCTGAATGACACTATCAATACCTTCAATGTAAGATTTTCTTTTTGGGATAGATTTCAAGTAGGCCTCAAATACCAGAAACTAGTTATTTTGAGAATGGCAAATTTGGGAATGCTTTTTCAACCCAGAACAAAAAGTCTGCTTTTACGGTCACTACAAATAACTTGACCAGCTAAAACAGTGCAGATTTGGTTGAATAGAGATGTGAGACCTGTTTTTTTTTGCGCTGTGTGACAGGTATAGGTTTAATCACAGAATCACACTTCTATCAGCACGCTAGCGTGTGTCTTAGGTTTTTCTGAATGACACTATCAATACCTTTGATGTAAGATTTTCTTTTTGGGATAGATTTCAAGTAGGCCTCAAATACCAGAAACTAGTTATTTTGAGAATGGCAACTTTGGGAATGCTTTTTCAACCCAGAACAAAAAGTCTGCTTTTACGGTCACTACAAATAACTTGACCAGCTAAAACAGTGCAGATTTGGTTGAATAGAGATGTGAGACCTGTTTTTTTTTGCGCTGTGTGACAGGTATAGATTTAATCACAGAATCACACTTCTATCAGCACGCTAGCGTGTGTCTTAGGTTTTTCTGAATGACACTATCAATACCTTCAATGTAAGATTTTATTTTTGGGATAGATTTCAAGTAGGCCTCAAATACCAGAAACTAGTTATTTTGAGAATGGCAAATTTGGGAATGCTTTTTCAACCCAGAACAAAAAGTCTGCTTTTACGGTCACTACAAATAACTTGACCAGCTAAAACAGTGCAGATTTGGTTGAATAGAGATGTGAGACCTTTTTTTTTTTTACGCTGTGTGACAGGTATAGGTTTAATCACAGAATCACACTTCTATCAGCACGCTAGCGTGTGTCTTAGGTTTTTCTGAATGACACTATCAATACCTTCAATGTAAGATTTTCTTTTTGGGATAGATTTCAAGTAGGCCTCAAATACCAGAAACTAGTTATTTTGAGAATGGCAAATTTGGGAATGCTTTTTCAACCCAGAACAAAAAGTGTGCTTTTACGGTCACTACAAAAACCTTGACCAGCTAAAACAGTGCAGATTTGGTTGAATAGAGATGTGAGACCTGTTTTTTTTTGCGCTGTGTGACAGGTATAGGTTTAATCACAGAATCACACTTCTATCAGCACGCTAGCATGTGTCTTAGGTTTTTCTGAATGACACTATCAATACCTTCAATGTAAGATTTTCTTTTTGGGATAGATTTCAAGTAGGCCTCAAATACCAGAAACTAGTTATTTTGAGAATGGCAAATTTGGGAATGCTTTTTCAACCCAGAACAAAAAGTCTGCTCTTACGGTCACTACAAATAACTTGACCAGCTAAAACAGTGCAGATTTGGTTGAATAGAGATGTGAGACCTGTTTTTTTTTGCGCTGTGTGACAGGTATAGGTTTAATCACAGAATCACACTTCTATCAGCATGCTAGCGTGTGTCTTAGGTTTTTCTGAATGACACTATCAATACCTTCAATGTAAGATTTTCTTTTTGGGATAGATTTCAAGTAGGCCTCAAATACCAGAAACTAGTTATTTTGAGAATGGCAAATTTGGGAATGCTTTTTCAACCCAGAACAAAAAGTCTGCTTTTACGGTCACTACAAATAACTTGACCAGCTAAAACAGTGCAGATTTGGTTGAATAGTGATGTGAGACCTGTTTTTTTTTTGCGCTGTGTGACAGGTATAGGTTTAATCACAGAATCACACTTCTATCAGCACGCTAGCGTGTGTCTTAGGTTTTTCTGAATGACACTATCAATACCTTTGATGTAAGATTTTCTTTTTGGGATAGATTTCAAGTAGGCCTCAAATACCAGAAACTAGTTATTTTGAGAATGGCAACTTTGGGAATGCTTTTTCAACCCAGAACAAAAAGTCTGCTTTTACGGTCACTACAAATAACTTGACCAGCTAAAACAGTGCAGATTTGGTTGAATAGAGATGTGAGACCTGTTTTTTTTTGCGCTGTGTGACAGGTATAGATTTAATCACAGAATCACACTTCTATCAGCACGCTAGCGTGTGTCTTAGGTTTTTCTGAATGACACTATCAATACCTTCAATGTAAGATTTTCTTTTTGGGATAGATTTCAAGTAGGCCTCAAATACCAGAAACTAGTTATTTTGAGAATGGCAAATTTGGGAATGCTTTTTCAACCCAGAACAAAAATTCTGCTTTTACGGTCACTACAAATAACTTGACCAGCTAAAACAGTGCAGATTTGGTTGAATAGAGATGTGAGACCTTTTTTTTTTTTACGCTGTGTGACAGGTATAGGTTTAATCACAGAATCACACTTCTATCAGCACGCTAGCGTGTGTCTTAGGTTTTTCTGAATGACACTATCAATACCTTCAATGTAAGATTTTCTTTTTGGGATAGATTTCAAGTAGGCCTCAAATACCAGAAACTAGTTATTTTGAGAATGGCAAATTTGGGAATGCTTTTTCAACCCAGAACAAAAAGTCTGCTTTTACGGTCACTACAAATAACTTGACCAGCTAAAACAGTGCAGATTTGGTTGAATAGAGATGTGAGACCTGTTTTTTTTTGCGCTGTGTGACAGGTATAGGTTTAATCACAGAATCACACTTCTATCAGCACGCTAGCGTGTGTCTTAGGTTTTTCTGAATGACACTATCAATACCTTCAATGTAAGATTTTCTTTTTGGGATAGATTTCAAGTAGGCCTCAAATACCAGAAACTAGTTATTTTGAGAATGGCAAATTTGGGAATGCTTTTTCAACCCAGAACAAAAAGTCTGCTTTTACGGTCACTACAAATAACTTGACCAGCTAAAACAGTGCAGATTTGGTTGAATAGAGATGTGAGACCTGTTTTTTTTGCGCTGTGTGACAGGTATAGGTTTAATCACAGAATCACACTTCTATCAGCACGCTAGCGTGTGTCTTAGGTTTTTCTGAATGACACTATCAATACCTTCAATGTAAGATTTTCTTTTTGGGATAGATTTCAAGTAGGCCTCAAATACCAGAAACTAGTTATTTTGAGAATGGCAAATTTGGGAATGCTTTTTCAACCCAGAACAAAAAGTCTGCTTTTACGGTCACTACAAATAACTTGACCAGCTAAAACAGTGCAGATTTGGTTGAATAGAGATGTGAGACCTGTTTTTTTTTGCGCTGTGTGACAGGTATAGGTTTAATCACAGAATCACACTTCTATCAGCACGCTAGCGTGTGTCTTAGGTTTTTCTGAATGACACTATCAATACCTTCAATGTAAGATTTTCTTTTTGGGATAGATTTCAAGTAGGCCTCAAATACCAGAAACTAGTTATTTTGAGAATGGCAAATTTGGGAATGCTTTTTCAACCCAGAACAAAAAGTCTGCTCTTACGGTCACTACAAATAACTTGACCAGCTAAAACAGTGCAGATTTGGTTGAATAGAGATGTGAGACCTGTTTTTTTTTTGCGCTGTTACAGGTATAGGTTTAATCACAGAATCACACTTCTATCAGCATGCTAGCGTGTGTCTTAGGTTTTTCTGAATGACACTATCAATACCTTCAATGTAAGATTTTCTTTTTGGGATAGATTTCAAGTAGGCCTCAAATACCAGAAACTAGTTATTTTGAGAATGGCAAATTTGGGAATGCTTTTTCAACCCAGAACAAAAAGTCTGCTTTTACGGTCACTACAAATAACTTGACCAGCTAAAACAGTGCAGATTTGGTTGAATAGAGATGTGAGACCTGTTTTTTTTGCGCTGTGTGACAGGTATAGGTTTAATCACAGAATCACACTTCTATCAGCACGCTAGCGTGTGTCTTAGGTTTTTCTGAATGACACTATCAATACCTTTGATGTAAGATTTTCTTTTTGGGATAGATTTCAAGTAGGCCTCAAATACCAGAAACTAGTTATTTTGAGAATGGCAACTTTGGGAATGCTTTTTCAACCCAGAACAAAAAGTCTGCTTTTACGGTCACTACAAATAACTTGACCAGCTAAAACAGTGCAGATTTGGTTGAATAGAGATGTGAGACCTGTTTTTTTTTGCGCTGTGTGACAGGTATAGATTTAATCACAGAATCACACTTCTATCAGCACGCTAGCGTGTGTCTTAGGTTTTTCTGAATGACACTATCAATACCTTCAATGTAAGATTTTCTTTTTGGGATAGATTTCAAGTAGGCCTCAAATACCAGAAACTAGTTATTTTGAGAATGGCAAATTTGGGAATGCTTTTTCAACCCAGAACAAAAAGTCTGCTTTTACGGTCACTACAAATAACTTGACCAGCTAAAACAGTGCAGATTTGGTTGAATAGAGATGTGAGACCTTTTTTTTTTTTACGCTGTGTGACAGGTATAGGTTTAATCACAGAATCACACTTCTATCAGCACGCTAGCGTGTGTCTTAGGTTTTTCTGAATGACACTATCAATACCTTCAATGTAAGATTTTCTTTTTGGGATAGATTTCAAGTAGGCCTCAAATACCAGAAACTAGTTATTTTGAGAATGGCAAATTTGGGAATGCTTTTTCAACCCAGAACAAAAAGTGTGCTTTTACGGTCACTACAAATAACTTGACCAGCTAAAACAGTGCAGATTTGGTTGAATAGAGATGTGAGACCTGTTTTTTTTTGCGCTGTGTGACAGGTATAGGTTTAATCACAGAATCACACTTCTATCAGCACGCTAGCATGTGTCTTAGGTTTTTCTGAATGACACTATCAATACCTTCAATGTAAGATTTTCTTTTTGGGATAGATTTCAAGTAGGCCTCAAATACCAGAAACTAGTTATTTTGAGAATGGCAAATTTGGGAATGCTTTTTCAAGCCAGAACAAAAAGTCTGCTCTTACGGTCACTACAAATAACTTGACCAGCTAAAACAGTGCAGATTTGGTTGAATAGAGATGTGAGACCTGTTTTTTTTTGCGCTGTGTGACAGGTATAGGTTTAATCACAGAATCACACTTCTATCAGCATGCTAGCGTGTGTCTTAGGTTTTTCTGAATGACACTATCAATACCTTCAATGTAAGATTTTCTTTTTGGGATAGATTTCAAGTAGGCCTCAAATACCAGAAACTAGTTATTTTGAGAATGGCAAATTTGGGAATGCTTTTTCAACCCAGAACAAAAAGTCTGCTTTTACGGTCACTACAAATAACTTGACCAGCTAAAACAGTGCAGATTTGGTTGAATAGTGATGTGAGACCTGTTTTTTTTTTGCGCTGTGTGACAGGTATAGGTTTAATCACAGAATCACACTTCTATCAGCACGCTAGCGTGTGTCTTAGGTTTTTCTGAATGACACTATCAATACCTTTGATGTAAGATTTTCTTTTTGGGATAGATTTCAAGTAGGCCTCAAATACCAGAAACTAGTTATTTTGAGAATGGCAACTTTGGGAATGCTTTTTCAACCCAGAACAAAAAGTCTGCTTTTACGGTCACTACAAATAACTTGACCAGCTAAAACAGTGCAGATTTGGTTGAATAGAGATGTGAGACCTGTTTTTTTTTGCGCTGTGTGACAGGTATAGATTTAATCACAGAATCACACTTCTATCAGCACGCTAGCGTGTGTCTTAGGTTTTTCTGAATGACACTATCAATACCTTCAATGTAAGATTTTCTTTTTGGGATAGATTTCAAGTAGGCCTCAAATACCAGAAACTAGTTATTTTGAGAATGGCAAATTTGGGAATGCTTTTTCAACCCAGAACAAAAAGTCTGCTTTTACGGTCACTACAAATAACTTGACCAGCTAAAACAGTGCAGATTTGGTTGAATAGAGATGTGAGACCTGTTTTTTTTTTACGCTGTGTGACAGGTATAGGTTTAATCACAGAATCACACTTCTATCAGCACGCTAGCGTGTGTCTTAGGTTTTTCTGAATGACACTATCAATACCTTCAATGTAAGATTTTCTTTTTGGGATAGATTTCAAGTAGGCCTCAAATACCAGAAACTAGTTATTTTGAGAATGGCAAATTTGGGAATGCTTTTTCAACCCAGAACAAAAAGTCTGCTTTTACGGTCACTACAAATAACTTGACCAGCTAAAACAGTGCAGATTTGGTTGAATAGAGATGTGAGACCTGTTTTTTTTTGCGCTGTGTGACAGGTATAGGTTTAATCACAGAATCACACTTCTATCAGCACGCTAGCGTGTGTCTTAGGTTTTTCTGAATGACACTATCAATACCTTCAATGTAAGATTTTCTTTTTGGGATAGATTTCAAGTAGGCCTCAAATACCAGAAACTAGTTATTTTGAGAATGGGAAATTTGGGAATGCTTTTTCAACCCAGAACAAAAAGTGTGCTTTTACGGTCACTACAAATAACTTGACCAGCTAAAACAGTGCAGATTTGGTTGAATAGAGATGTGAGACCTGTTTTTTTTTTGCGCTGTGTGACAGGTATAGGTTTAATCACAGAATCACACTTCTATCAGCACGCTAGCGTGTGTCTTAGGTTTTTCTGAATGACACTATCAATACCTTTGATGTAAGATTTTCTTTTTGGGATAGATTTCAAGTAGGCCTCAAATACCAGAAACTAGTTATTTTGAGAATGGCAACTTTGGGAATGCTTTTTCAACCCAGAACAAAAAGTCTGCTTTTACGGTCACTACAAATAACTTGACCAGCTAAAATAGTGCAGATTTGGTTGAATAGAGATGTGAGACCTGTTTTTTTTTGCGCTGTGTGACAGGTATAGATTTAATCACAGAATCACACTTCTATCAGCACGCTAGCGTGTGTCTTAGGTTTTTCTGAATGACACTATCAATACCTTCAATGTAAGATTTTCTTTTTGGGATAGATTTCAAGTAGGCCTCAAATACCAGAAACTAGTTATTTTGAGAATGGCAAATTTGGGAATGCTTTTTCAACCCAGAACAAAAAGTCTGCTTTTACGGTCACTACAAATAACTTGACCAGCTAAAACAGTGCAGATTTGGTTGAATAGAGATGTGAGACCTGTTTTTGTTTGCGCTGTGTGACAGGTATAGGTTTAATCACAGAATCACACTTCTATCAGCACGCTAGCGTGTGTCTTAGGTTTTTCTGAATGACACTATCAATACCTTCAATGTAAGATTTTCTTTTTGGGATAGATTTCAAGTAGGCCTCAAATACCAGAAACTAGTTATTTTGAGAATGGCAAATTTGGGAATGCTTTTTCAACCCAGAACAAAAAGTCTGCTTTTACGGTCACTACAAATAACTTGACCAGCTAAAACAGTGCAGATTTGGTTGAATAGAGATGTGAGACCTGTTTTTTTTTGCGCTGTGTGACAGGTATAGGTTTAATCACAGAATCACACTTCTATCAGCACGCTAGCGTGTGTCTTAGGTTTTTCTGAATGACACTATCAATACCTTCAATGTAAGATTTTCTTTTTGGGATAGATTTCAAGTAGGCCTCAAATACCAGAAACTAGTTATTTTGAGAATGGCAAATTTGGGAATGCTTTTTCAACCCAGAAAAAAAAGTGTGCTTTTACGGTCAATACAAATAACTTGACCAGCTAAAACAGTACAGATTTGGTTGAATAGAAATGTCAGGTCTATTTTTTAGGCGCTGGGTGACAGGCTCAACTTGCCCCTGATGTAATATATGGCCAAAAAATAACCACACTGTTGATGGTTAAATGCACTTGGGTGACACAGGCTCAGCCTGCACCAGATGTAGTATATGGCCGTAAAATAATCAGACTGTTGATTGTTAAATGCACTTGGGTGACACAGGCTCAGCCTGCACCAGATGTAGTATATGGCCAAAAAATAATCTGACTGTTGATGGTTAAATGCACTTGGGTGACACAGGCTCAGCCTGCAGCTGATGTAGGATATAGCACAAAATAACCACACTATCGATGGTTAAATACACTTGGGTGACACAGGCTTAGCCTGCAGCTGATGTAGTATATGGCCAAAAAATAATCAGACTGTTGATGGTTAAATGCACTTGGGTGACACAGGCTCAGCCTGCAGCTGATGTAGTATATGGCCAAAAAATAACCAGACTGTTGATGGTTAAATGCACTTCGGTGACACAGGCTCAGCCTGCAGCTGATGTAGGATATAGCACAAAATAACCACACTATCGATGGTTAAATACACTTGGTGATAGACAAAAAAGTCACAAAATGGCCGCCGATCACCCCAGAAAAAAAGTGATCTAAAAACGCTCTGGGCAGCCTCAAAAAAGTGAGCAAGTCAATAATAGCACTTCAATGATCCACAGCTGCAGATCGATCACAGAATGAAGTCTTTTGGAGGAGTTAATCTGCCTAATCTCGCCCTAACGTCGCAGCTGCAACCTCTCCCTATACTGATCATAGCAGAGTGACGTGCGGCGCTACGTGACTCCAGCTTAAATAGAGGCTGGGTCACATGGTGCACTGGCCAATCACAGCCATGCCAATAGTAGGCATGGCTGTGATGGCCTCTTGGGCCAAGTAGTATGACGCTTGTTGATTGGCTGCTTTGCAGCCTTTCAAAAAGCGCCAAGAAAGCGCCGAACACCGAACCCGGACTTTTACGAAAATGTTCGGGTTCGGGTCCGTGTCACGGACACCCCAAAATACAGTTCGGGTTCGCTCATCCCTATTCATCAGGTAATCCGATCGTTTGTGCGCACGCAAAAGTGATTGTTTATCGGCAGTAGATCATGCTGTGTAAGCACAATCTTCTGCCGGCAAACAAAGAGTCTTTAAGGAGAAGAGTGATGGCATTAGCAATTGCTCCTCCCCATACTCTTGAGGAGATCCGTTGGCAATCAGCAGATTGTCGGAAAGGAATGTTTCCATCCCAACGATCTGCTGTAATATCATCCCGTGTAAATGGACCCTAAGTTTGGGGTCATTGTCTTGCTGCTGCAGAATAAATTTGGAACCAGACGCCTCCCTAATGGTATTGCATTATGGATAAGTATCTGTCTTTTTTTCTCAGCATAGAGAACACTATTAATCCGGGCCACATTGAAGATTATAGATGCCGTAGTTGGCCAATTCAAGTTGATGCAGCAGATGAAAGACACATTATAACTTTGAAACTCTTAGGTAGCAGATTGAACAACCTCCAGTTGGGTTGTTGGATTAATTTACAATGTGTTGGCTTATTGTATGCCCAAATATCAGTTAGGTGGTAATTATATTGCAGAAAAGATTTATTTATTTTTACTCGTTTTATTGAACAATGGAATTAAAACAACTTTAAACAACAAAATGAAATTGGTGTACATGGGTTACCTTACTTGAAGTGTTTATGCTATATTCGTACATTTCTTGACATGGTATTTACTGTACATGATCGTATTTCACATGACTATAGACACATAAGAGATGGATGGAAGGGCACATACACAAGGAAGGTAATGATGAAGTTACAGAAGTATTTTTTATTGATACGTCTTATATAAGCTTAAGGTAATGAATTATTCATGTATCGTGCTGAATATTGTGTTAGCGGAGATGAACACCACAGTCCCCACACCTTGTCGAACTTAGCCTATGCTTGTATATAATACATTCATATGAAATTATGACATTGACCAATGTTTTTCACTGGTTAAATGACATACTTCTCTCTCCCATCCAACTCCAGGCAATGGCTTTCCTTGCCAAGAATAGTGATTCTTGGAGGAATACTCTGATATAACGGGAGTATACTGCATCATCTAATATACGGAATAGACATATCTTAGGGTGTGTAACTGGCCAGCTAAGACCTGTCCTAGGTTTCTAATATAGCTTGTGTGTTTATACAGCTAGACCTGCCAATAACCTTAATACAGTTCCTATGTTTGTGTGTTAAAAACAAAAGCAGAGTTATTTACAGTGACTTCATGATTGGATGTCATATAACTGTTATATATTGTGTCCATAGAAGCAGAAAACATAATATGCCTTGTGGCAATGTGAACATTGAGGTGTTGTTTCCCCAGGTTCCAGTCCGGGATTTGAGGCATGCTCATGTCCAGGGATCCTATTTAATCCTGCTACTGGATCTTGGGTGTGGCTCACCTGGAGTGTTTGGTGGAAGAGTCTGTGTGCAGCAGAGGCCTGGGAAGGCTCTGTACAAGTGGGCTCAGCCGAACTGGCTGAGGGGCCACGGGGCTAGGTGTAAGCCTGAACTTTGGAAGACTCCGCGAGGTCTTGGAATCGACGGTCACTAGGCCAGAGTCAGGAGGACTTCTGGGCCACAATCCCCCAAAAGGTACTGGACTTTGTTACAGCCTGGAAGTGCTGGATTGTTAGACTGGGAAAAGCTGCATGTTCTTCCCGTGTGTGAACAGGGCTTTTAGTGAGGTAGGGAGTCCTCATGTTTAGTTAGAGCCCAGCCGGGCAGGTGTTTTATTTGTATTGTTTGTTTTGGTTTTAAGGCAAGGTAGGGAGGCTCAACACTTGAAATGAACGGATAGCGGTGGGTTCACTGCTAATTGGGTCACTCACCCAATTAAGAAAATGAAATATATAGCAAAGAAAAGCAGGCGACACCACCTTCTGGAATAAGCGTGGAAAAGTGGAAATACTCTTTGGAATATTTATTCAGAGATATCACACATATAAAAATGGCCAATATAATGATATAAAATACACTAAAACATATCAGTTACAATAGTACACTGAATAAAAACAATTGAATCAATAAGGAAGTGGTCTCCTAAAGTAATGTCACATGAGATGAATTGCGGCAGAGAGCTGTAAAATTTTTTTACCAAAATAGGACTGTCTCTGTGAGACTCTTACCGCTCAATAGTCCCGATGTCTCAGGTAAACTTCCACAGAGCGGTGGAGAGGTGTAATCACCAGAACCCTGGACGCTGGATGTTGAACAAGCGTGCAGTAAGTAGTCACACGTCGGTGCAGGATACAGACACCGGAGCGCAGGACGCTGAGTGCTGAATATTCAACTTGGAGGGCGTGCTCTCAGTCAGGTGATCCTATGCAAATGGATCAGATGTTCTGATCAGCTGACAAGCATCGCCCAATCACGTACCTCTCAGGTCCTTGTACCAAAGGTCACTAGGCACAGCGTCAATCCAGGTCCTCAAATTGCAGTATTGGTGGATAATATTACGAGTGTAAATACTCTTTGTCCACGGGATCTTTCGTACTTTGGGTCCGGACCAGTACTGGATATGAAAGTTGCGTAGTCCGCTAGACGCGTTTCGAGGCCTCCTGCCTCTTCCTCAGTAGCATTTGTTTTGGTTTTGCTGAGGTGCCAAATAAAAGCAATGTTTGGCCCCTAACCCTGTGGTCGATGAAGATCATTGTGAGAATGACCCCCGAATAAGAGACGATCCCTTACAATTGGTGGAGGATGCGGGCAAGTTGTCTGTGGAAGAAGGGCAACAGTCGGTTGCTAGGGGCAACAACAAGAAAAAGAGCAGGTGCTGCTGAATCCTGCTGTGCTGGAGTTTAAAGGCCCGGAAGCCTGTTTATTCGGTGGAGCAGGGGCTGCTCGTGCTATTGTGGACTATTTTTGCTGTGGTGCAGAGATTTAAAGGGCCAGAAGACCAGAAAAGGGACTGACCTGTTTGGAATTTTATTTTTATTTTTTTTGGTGTGTTGCTAGAGGACTGTCAGTTGCTATGGGGTGGATGGAGGATTTCACCAAGCAGCTTATGCGGGCCAATCTGAAGGCTAGCCAAAGGCAAATGATGTGGCAACAGGAGCAGGAAAAGCTCATGTGCGGGTTGGACAAACCAAGAGATGTCCTAACCCAAGGCGTTTCAGTGGCTCCATTCAAGTCAATGGGTCCGCAAAAAAACGGAACACATACGGAAATGCATCCGTATGTCTTCCGTTTCCGTTCCGTTTTTTGCTGAACCATCTATTGAAAATGTTATGCCCAGCCCAATTTTATCTATGTAATTACTGTATACCGTATATGCCATACGGAAAAACGGAACGGAAAAACGGAACAGAAACGGAAACACAACGGAAACAAAAAACGGAACAACGGATCCGTGAAAAACGGACTGCAAAACACTGAAAAAGCCATACGGTCGTGTGCAATAGGCCTTACATTTTCTGGTGAAATTCACCAATTTTGGGGTGTGATGTACCACTGCTATACCGAGTAGACAGGTCAAAAAAAAATTGTCTATTACATTTTTGGGTGAAATTCACCAATTTTTGGGTGTAATGTACCCCTCCTCTACCTAGTTGACAGCTTAATAAATTTCAATAATTTTTCTTTAACGTTTTCGGGTGACAATAAACAATTTTTTTCTGTCATAGACCCCTGCTCTAGCAAGTAGACAGGTTAATAAATTTCACAAATTTTTCTGTTACATTCTTGGGTTGACATTATACAATTTTAGACGTGAATAAACCCCTGCTCTGCATAGGTGACGGGGAATAAAATGTAATAAATTCTTTAGTAATAAATGCGCGCCACATTCTTTCATTCAATGCTTAAACTTTAAAAAGTTGTCACACTTTTATACTTTAAGAATTTCTCCCATAATTCAACTTTATAATTTTAACCCCTTAAGGCCCTATTTCACCTTAAGGACTTGGCCATTTTTTGAAGATCGGACCAGTGTCACTTTAAGTGCTGATAACTTAAAAACGCTTTGACTTATCCAGGCCATTCTGGGAATGTTTTTTCGTCACATATTGTACTTCATGACACTGGTAAAATAAAGTCAAAATTTTTTTTTTTATTTATAAAAAAATACCAAATTTGCCAAAAATGTGTAAAAATTGCAAATTTCCAAGTTTCAATTTCTCTACTTTTATAATACATAGTAATACCTCCAAAATTAGTTATTACTTTACATTCCCCATATGTCTACTTCATGTTTGGATCATTTTGGGAATGATATTTTATTTTTTGGGGATGTTACAAGGCTTAGAGGTTTAGAAGCAAATCTTTCTGAAATTTTCAAAAACCCAATTTTTAGGGACCAGTTCAGGTCTGAAGTCACTTTGCGAGGCTTACATAATAGAAACCGCTGTGCGGAGGAACTGGGCAGTGACCTCATGACTAGGAGCCAAGAACTGCAGGTTCTTGGGATGCGGTTGGATGCAGAGGTGGTGTATGCCGTTGCCAAGGGCAACGACGGGAAGAGAGTGAGATAGAGAGCAGTGCGGCTCTTAAGAGTGCAAGTGTTTTCTGCCAAGGTGTACAGAGTCCTAGAGAGGATGTGCGAAGATGCCGTAATGCTGTTGCTAAGAGCAACCAACCACGACAGCAGGCAGCTGTCCGGCAACAGAGAGAGTGCTGCTGGAGATGTCGCCAAGTGGGAAGGTGTGCACCTGATTGTCCTATGACCAGGAATCAAAGATGGGAGGTTCCCAACATCCCGGAGAAGGAAACGTGCGTACAGCACTTGGGAGCGCCAAACCCGTGACGGCTGTGGGTAAGAGCGTTCCAGTTGTTTCTTATACAGCAATTAAAGTGACAGGGAGCAGGGCTCTGGAGGTTGGGCATGTTGCTGACCAGTGCCCTAACGCCTCAGAAGCCCTGTGCTGTGGTATGATCCGGCAGCAGTTGCTATCTGCCGAGCCAGTCGGTGTAAAAACACCAGGACTAGAGACTGCTACACAAATGTGTGACCTTGTGGAGAAGGGCAGTCCAGGCGTTGTTGGACGCAGAGAGCCAGGTGATCCTGGTATCTGACAGCCAGGTGGCTGAGAACTATGTGCGGGACTTTCATGGAGTTAGCATGAACTGTCCGGTTGCTCTCCCTGAGTGTGAGATTCCAGTGCAATCTGGGACTTGTGAACTTCATGATGCAGTTTCACGTATACCTAATGTGTTATTGGGCAATGATATAGTTTTGTTGCTGTGGGGTAAGGTAGACATTTCTGCAGATAGTGACAAAACTCCTGCAGAACCTGTACCTGTCTCTTTAAGTGAAGATCTAAGGGAGCTTCACATTGACCTCCATGGGGAAAGAATGTTGACCATTGAAAACAATGGTGCTGGTAAAGTGCAAAGTGATGGTGACAAGAGTGCGGAAATGCATAATGAAAATATGATGTCATATGAAATATGTGGTGACAGTGATATACCTTTCTACTGCCTGATATCCAGGTGACATTAGAGCGGCTGAAGGGTGGTTTAAAACTGACCAGCCGGATCTCCAACAAAAGTAGGAGGCGGGAGCTCCCCGTGGAAAATGCGGCTGTAAAGGTTGCGGAAGTTAAAGGTTGTGGGCCTAAGAAGAAATCTAGAAAAGAAGAAAAGCCAGAAAGCTAAGTTCTCCAGCGAAGAGAAGACGGAGGAGGCCCTTAGACACTGTAGTCTAGGTAGGAAGGCAGTGTTTATGACAAACCAAGCTCTGAGCCTCTGATGGCCTGGGTCTGGCAGAAAAAAGGGAAGCATGTGACGCTGGCCATGTCTTCCAGGGGGAACGTTGAGCCGGAAGATGGCAGTATAATGCGGATGCCCTGTCACGAGCATCCAGTTGGTACATGTGTTCACCCCCACAGGTTTGAACAGAGGGGGGGGATATGTGGTAATGTGAGCATTGAGGTGTTGTTTCCCCAGGTTCCAGTCTGGGACTTGAGGCATGCTCCTGTCCAGGGATCCTATTTAATCCTGCTACTGGATCTTGGGTGTGTCTCACCTGGAGTGTTTGGTGGAAAAGTCTGTGTGCAGCAGAGGCCTGGAAAGGCTCTGTACAAGTGGGCTCAGCCGAGCTGGCTGAGGGGCCACGGGGCTAGGTGTTAGCCTGAACTTTGGGGGACTCCGCGAGGTCTTGGAATCGACGGTCGCTAGGCCAGAGTCAGGAGGACTTCTGGGCCACAATCCCCCAAAAGGTACTGGACTTTGTTACAGCCTGGAAGTGCTGCATTGTTAGGCTGGGAAAAGCCGCATGTTCTTCCCGTGTGTGAACGGGGCTTTTAGTGAGGTAGGGAGTCCTCATGTTTAGTTAGAGCCCAGCCGGGCAGGTGTTTTATTTGTATTGTTTGTTTTGGTTTTGCTGAGGTGCCAAATAAAAGCAATGTTTGGCCCCTAACCCTGTTGTCAATGAAGATCATTGTGAGAATGACCCCCGAATAAGAGACGATCCCTTACAGCCTTTAAGAATTATTATATGGATGTGAGGTAAGCTCAATGACACAGCAGAAACAATAGAAAGCATAGAGTTAAACTGTTGTTGCTGGGCAGGAATCTTGACTAATCACAGCCAGCCTCACACGCAGCAGGAGTTTTGACCAATCACAGCCAGTCTCACACACAGTCTGTGTGGGAAATCCCCCTAGCAGGAGCTGCTAGAATCATTGCACCAGAGGAGAGAAGCTGAACAGACATTCACTCCACTAAGAGCTGTGTTTTATGGAAGCATAGGGTATCTAAAAATTTAAATAGGTATTTAAAACAGTTATATAATGTTCCTACTGTTAATATAGTGATTAGGACTGTATACTGAACAAGTTATATGTGTGTTTACTTATAGTTCCACCAATTGCAAACTACAAAGTTCACAATTCAAATTCCATATTGCAATCCAAATTGCATACAACCATACCAGATCATACTCAACCAATCCGCAAATAGTTACTGCTAACTGCATACTGCAAATTGCGACCAAATTCAGCAATTGAACTATTAGTTAGACCTCAGATATACCTCTCAGAGAGATCATAAAGTGCTCAAATAACTTAAAGTGAGAGTATGGATACTCAAGAGAGAAATATATCCACCATTTTATGTTGAATGACAAGATTGAACACTTGAACCACCAGCTTATGCATACCGCCATTTTGTGATATCTTTTCAACACGTGTTATGTACAGGGACTATCTGCTGCAGAGGCGGCAGTGTTATATATGAAGAAAAGTTGAAGTAATAAAGAAGTTATTTCCTACTGTTTCCATAGAACGGCTCTAGAGGAATTACAGCGTAACAGACAGTCTTGTTAGACTAAAAGTCAGAGATATCAAAATTCTTCTAATGAAACAGCACAAAAGGCACTTCATAGTGCTGCGCCTTCCACAGCGGAGCTATTGCCCTCAGAGGGCGAAGCAATAGCACTTCTCAAATTGCACAGTAAAGAGCACATTAGAGCAGCAGAGCGCCAGCATATACCACCGCGCAGCAACTGTTCCCTGAGTGAGCAAGCAAAGACACCTCAGAGGAGCTACCATACAGGCCATAGAACGTGTGCATTAGTCAAACTGCAGCCGATTCTTAAAGTGGCAGACAGGGGCGTAGCTAGAAATGCATGGGCCCCATAGCAAAAAAAAATTATGGGCCCCCCCCCTCTGTGCCATCCACAGATCCCCCTCCCCTAAATAGTGCCATCCACAGATCCCCCTCCCCTAAATAGTGCCATCAACAGATCCCCCTCCCCTAAATAGTGCCATACACAGATCCCCCCTCCCCTAAATAGTGCCATCCACAGATCCCCCTCCCCTAAATAGTGCCATCCACAGATCCCCCCTCCCCTAAATAGTGCCATCCACAGATCCCCCCTCCCCTAAATAGTGCCATCCACAGATCCCCCTCCCCTAAATAGTGCCATCCACAGATCCCCCCTCCCCTAAATAGTGCCATCCACAGTTCCCCCTCCCCTAAATAGTGCCATACACAGATCCCCCTCCCCTAAATAGTGCCATCAACAGATCACCCCTCCCCTAAATAGTGCCATCCACAGATCCCCCTCCCCTAAACAGTGCCATACACAGATCCCTCTCCCCTAAATAGTGCCATCCACAGATCCCTCTCCCCTAAATAGTGCCATCCACAGATCCCTCTCCCCTAAATGGTGCCATCCACAGTGCCATCCACACTCCCCTAAATAGTGCCATACACAGATCCCCCTCCCCTGAACAGTGCCATCCACAGTATCAGGTGCCTCTCTCCCCCCCCCCCCATGTGCCAGTATCAGGTGCCAACCCCCCCCCCAGGTGCCAGTATCAGGTCAGGTGCCAACCCCCCTCCCCCCATGTGCCAGTATCAAGTGCCCCCCCCTCCCCCCATGGCAGTAACAGTCGGGTATTAAAAAAAATAAAATAAACACTTCTACTTACCTCCATGTCAGCGATGCGATGCAGCCTCTTCCTGTGTCCCTCCCTGTATTGTGTCCCGCCCTGTATGTCCATATATGGAGTCACTGCTTGTATTTCAGAAAAGGTTTCTGCTGGGATTCGAACCCACGACCTTTTGTATCAGAGGCAGAGCACCTAACCTCAAGACCATAACAGCTGCCTTGCTGCTGACTGAAAAATTATGAGACTTCTACTGTTATAGCTGGCTAAGTGTACATCTATACACATAGCTGCTCATATATAGAGATATAGCAGAGCTGAGTGTGCTGGGATAGCTGTCATATAGAGATATAGCAGTGCTGGGTGTGTTGGGGCAGCTGTCATGTGTATAGATGTACACTTAGCCAGCTATAACAGTAGAAGTGTCAAATTTTTTCAGTCAGTTGCAATGCCTTCTTTATGGCTGTGAGGGTTAATGCTTTGCCTCTGATACACTGATACATTGGAGGTTGTGGGTTCGAATCCCAGACACATCAGGAGACTTTAGTATATACAGTAAGATTAGAGCACATTAGCGAGGGAACATTAAGACCGCTGCTGTGAAGGGGCCCTGAACAGTAAGACATCGATATTTAACTAACTTGAAAATAAACTGTCGGGCCCCGAAGCAGCTGCTTCCCCGGTAGTTACGCCACCTCCTGGCTGCCTGTGTGTAGTGTCTGTGTGTGTTAATAAAAAAATAAAAAAAAATAAAAAAAATTTGAATGCGGTCGGACGGGCCCCCTAGTGGCGTAGGGCCCCATAGCCACTGCTATGGTTGCTATGGCGATCCCTACGCCACTGGTGGCAGAAAAGCAAAGGCAAAATAGTCAGAGAAAGAGCGCCAACCCTCCTGCAATCCCTAGAGAGAGAAAGAGACGCATGGTGGGAGGCCAAAGTCCAGAGCTAGAGTGTACGCACGGCTATCCGCGAAGAGGCCACGTACTGCAGCCAGCTAGTTTCCCGCTACTAGGCCCAAAGTTTGCACAGAGCATCACAAGTCTGCACAGAGCATCGCAAGTCATCACAGAGCATCGCAAGTCAGTGCAGAGCATCACATCATCAAGAAAAGAAACATCTCTTTTTTAAGACTGACATTTGTTCCTGCTCTTCAAAATAAGGTCAGAGCTTTCCTTTTATTACTTATAATTGCATATAGGCTTTGGCATAAAGAGAGACTATTTGTGTTCAGAAATAAGAGACTTGAAAGCAAAAAACAAAGGACAGTTTGTAGTATATGGACTCTAAAGTATTTAAAGTGAAAGTCATTTATTTCTGCATTTGTCAGTATTGCATTTAAAGTGAAAGGCATCTTATTAGCAGTGGCGTAGGGATCGCCATAGCAACCATAGCAGTGGCTATGGGGCCCTACGCCACTAGGGGGCCCGTCCGACCGCATTCAAATTTTTTTTTTTATTTTTTTTTTTTTTTTATTAACACACACAGACACTACACACAGGCAGCCAGGAGGTGGCGTAACTACCGGGGAAGCAGCTGCTTCGGGGCCCGACAGTTTATTTTCAAGTTAGTTAAATATCGATGTCTTACTGTTCAGGGCCCCTTCACAGCAGCGGTCTTAATGTTCCCTCGCTAATGTGCTCTAATCTTACTGTATATACTAAAGTCTCCTGATGTGTCTGGGATTCGAACCCACAACCTCCAATGTATCAGTGTATCAGAGGCAAAGCATTAACCCTCACAGCCATAAAGAAGGCATTGCAACTGTCTGAAAAAAATTGACACTTCTACTGTTATAGCTGGCTAAGTGTACATCTATACACATGACAGCTGCCCCAACACACCCAGCACTGCTATATCTCTATATGACAGCTATCCCAGCACACTCAGCTCTGCTATATCTCTATATATGAGCAGCTATGTGTATAGATGTACACTTAGCCAGCTATAACAGTAGAAGTCTCATAATTTTTCAGCCAGCAGCAAGGCAGCTGTTATGGTCTTGAGGTTAGGTGCTCTGCCTCTGATACAGAAGGTTGTGGGTTCGAATCCCTTTTCTGAAATACAAGCAGTGACTCCATATATGGACATACAGGGCGGGACACAGGAAGAGGCTGCATCGCATCGCTGACATGGAGGTAAGTAGAAGTGTTTATTTTATTTTTTTTAATACCCGACTGTTACTGCCATGGGGGGAGCGGGGGGGGGCACTTGATACTGGCACATGGGGGGAGGGGGGTTGGCACCTGACCTGATACTGGCACCTGGGGGGGGGTTGGCACCTGATACTGGCACATGGGGGGGGGGGAGAGAGGCACCTGATACTGTGGATGGCACTGTTCAGGGGAGGGGGATCTGTGTATGGCACTATTTAGGGGAGTGTGGATGGCACTGTGGATGGCACCATTTAGGGGAGAGGGATCTGTGGATGGCACTATTTAGGGGAGAGGGATCTGTGGATGGCACTATTTAGGGGAGAGGGATCTGTGTATGGCACTGTTTAGGGGAGGGGGATCTGTGGATGGCACTATTTAGGGGAGGGGTGATCTGTTGATGGCACTATTTAGGGGAGGGGGATCTGTGTATGGCACTATTTAGGGGAGGGGGAACTGTGGATGGCACTATTTAGGGGAGGGGGGATCTGTGGATGGCACTATTTAGGGGAGGGGGATCTGTGGATGGCACTATTTAGGGGAGGGGGGATCTGTGGATGGCACTATTTAGGGGAGGGGGGATCTGTGGATGGCACTATTTAGGGGAGGGGGGATCTGTGGATGGCACTATTTAGGGGAGGTGGGATCTGTGTATGGCACTATTTAGGGGAGGGGGATCTGTTGATGGCACTATTTAGGGGAGGGGGATCTGTGGATGGCACTATTTAGGGGAGGGGGATCTGTGGATGGCACAGAGGGGGGGGGCCCATAATTTTTTTTTGCTATGGGGCCCATGCATTTCTAGCTACGCCCCTGTGTGTACTGTTTGTGTGTACTCACTGTGATGTGTGCTCCTCTGCTGGGACCGATGAAAAGGACCAGCAGAGGAGCACAGAAGCCATTTAACACCTTATATTTATGAATATAAGGTGTTATATGGCTTCTGATTCAGTTTTTTGAAAATCAACAGCCTGCCAGCGACGATCATTGGCTGGCAGGCTGATGACGAACTTGTCCTCTAACCTTTACCGGCCCGCGATGCGCGGGCCGGCTGTGAGCGTAATCTCGCGTCTCGCAAGATGACGAGCCGGCGCGTGAGTGTGCCTGAATCGACCGCCTCCGGAATGCAATCCTGCGTTAGGCGGTCCGGAGGCGGTTAATAGATACAGCTTTCATATTCTGTTACCAAAAAAACACTTTTTTGGCAATATACAATATCTGGAATAGTCAGTGTGCAATTTAAGCTAGAAATACAGCCATCATTTTCTGGGTTTTTAAAAACACTTTTTTGCCAAAAAACACTATTTTCTAGATCTGCAAGTGTTAAATTCAAGTTTAATATATACAGTACAGCTTTCATATTCTGTTACCAAAAAAAACACTTTTTTGGCAATATACAACAATTGGATTAGTCAGTGTGCAATTTAAGCTAGAAATACACCCATCATTTTCTGGGTTTTTAAAAAACACTTTTTGGCAAAAAACACTTTTCCTGATCTGCAAGTGTTAAATTCAAGTTTAATATATACAGCCTTCATATTCTGTTACCAAAAAAAACACTTTTTTGGCAATCTACAACATCTGGATTAGTCAGTATGCAATTTAAGCTAGAAATACAGCCATCATTTTCTGGGTTTTAAAAACACACTTTTTTGCCAGCTTCCACTATTTTTCTGGCCTTGCAGCATCAGCACGTGTGAAATTTCAGGGTTATATACTGCTGTCAAATTCAGTTATTAAACAAACACCCGTTTGGGCAAAAATCTTTTAGTTTGCAGCCTTTGCTGCAGATGTCATTGTGAGATACCGCCTGTACATACTGTCTTTCTATTCAGTTATTTGAAATAAAGCCATTTTGGGCACAATTCTTTGATAGCGTCCTAGTATGGATCAGGGCGTGTGAAATACACCCTTTAAATACAGGGCTTCTATTCAGGTATTTGAAATACAGCTTTTTTGGGCAATCAAAATTAAAAGAAGGCCTAGTCTGGTTCAGGGCGTGTGAGATACACCCTTTAAATACAGGGGTTTGATTCTTTTATTAATAAAACACCTCTTTTTGTGCAAAATACACAATTTTTCAGGCCTTGCAGCATCTTGACGTTTTAAATTCCAGGGTTATATACACTGCTGCCATATTCAGTTATTAGACAAACACCCGTTTGGGCAAAAAAAGTTTATTTGGCAGCCTTTGCTGCATATGTCATTGTGAGATACACCCTTTATATATTTGGGTTATATTCAGATATTTAAAATACCGCCATTTGGTGCACAAATCTTTAATTGAGGCCCAGTCTGGATTATGGCGTGTGAGATACACCCTTTAAATAAAGGGCATCTATTCAGGTATTTGAAAGACAGCCATTTTGGGCAAACAAATTTAATTGAGGCCAAGTGTGGGTCAGGCCGTGTGAGATACACCGTGCATATACAGGGCTTATATTCTTCTATTAATAAAACATCCTTTTTGGGGCAAAATACAAAATTTTTCAGGCCTTGCAGCATCAGCACGTTTGAAATTGCAGGGTTATATACTGCTGTCATATTCAGTTATTAAACTAACACCCGTTTGGGCAAAAAAACGCTTATTTGGCAGCCTTTGCTGCATATATCATTGTGAGATACACCCTTTATATATTTGGGTTATATTCAGATATTTGAAATACCGCCATTTGGTGCACAAATCTTTAATTGAGGCCTAGTGTGGGTCAGGCCATGTGATATACACCCTGTATATACAGGGCTTATGTTCTTCTATTAATAAAACACCCTTTTTGGGGCAAAATACACAATTTTTCAGACCTTGTAGCATCAGCACGTTTGAAATTCCAGGGTTATATACTGCTGTCATATTTAGTTATTAAACTAACACCCGTTTGGGCAAAAAAAAGTTTATTTTGCAGCCTTTGCAGCATATGTCATTGTGAGATACACCCTTTACATAGTGTGGTTCTATTCAGATATTTGAAATACCGCCATTTGGTGCACAAATCTTTAATTGAGGCCTAGTGTGGGTCAGGCCATGTAAGATACACCCTGTTTATACAGGACTTATATTCTTCTATTAATAAAACACCCTTTTTGGGGCAAAATACACAATATTTCAGGCCTTGCAGCATCTTTACGTTTGAAATTCCAGGGTTATATACTGCTGCCAAATTCAGTTATTAAACAAACACCCGTTTGGGCAAAAAAAGTTTATTTGGCAGCCTTTGCTGCATTTGTCATTGTGAGATACACCCTTTATATATTTGGGTTATATTCAGATATTAGAAATACCGCCATTTGGTGCACAAATCTTAAATTCAGGCCTAGTCTGGTTCAGGGCGTGTGAGATACACCCTTTAAATACAGAGCTTCTATTCAGATATTTGAAATACAGCCATTTTGGGCAAACAAATTTAATTGAGGCCTAGTCTGGTTCAGGCCGTGTGAGATACACCCTTTAAATACAGGGGTTTGATTCAGGTATTTGAAATACAGCCATTTTGGGCAAACAAATTTAATTGAGGCCAAGTCTGGTTCAGGGACGTGTGAAATACACCCTGTATATTCTGTCGTTCTATTCTACAGTCGTGGCCAAAAGTTTTGAGAATTACATAAATATTGGAAATTGGAAAAGTTGCTGCTTAAAGGGTTTCTGTCACCCCACAAAACTCATTTTTTTTTTTTTGGATAGTTAGATTCCTCATAGCGCGATATAGGAGAATATAATAGTCTTACTTACTTTCATGCGGCCGATTCTTTATAAAACGAAGTTTTATAATATGTAAATGAGGGCTCTACCAGCAAGTCGGGCGTCTACTTGCTGGTAGCCGCAGCAGAAAACCGCCCCCTCGCCGTGTTGATTGACAGGGCCAGCCGTGATCTCCTCCTCCGGCCGGCCCTGTCAGTAATTCAAAAATCGCGCGCCTCTGGTCATTCGGCGCAGGCGCTCTGAGATGAGGAGGCTCGTCTCCTCAGCACTCCCTCAGTGCGCCTGCGCCGATGACATCACCGAAAGAGAAGACGTCATCGGCGCAGGCGCACTGAGGGAGTGCTGAGGAGACGAGCCTCCTCATCTCAGAGCGCCTGCGCCGAATGACCAGAGGCGCGCGATTTTTGAATTACTGACAGGGCCGGCCGGAGGAGGAGATCACGGCTGGCCCTGTCAATCAACACGGCGAGGGGGCGGTTTTCTGCTGCGGCTACCAGCAAGTAGACGCCCTACTTGCTGGTAGAGCCCTCATTTACATATTATAAAACTTCGTTTTATAAAGAATCGGCCGCATGAAAGTAAGTAAGACTATTATATTCTCCTATATCGCGCTATGAGGAATCTAACTATCCAAAAAAAAAATAATGAGTTTTGTGGGGTGACAGAAACCCTTTAAGTTTTTATAATAGCAATTTGCATATACTCCAGAATGTTATGAAGAGTGATCAGATGAATTGCATAGTCCTTCTTTGCCATGAAAATTAACTTAATCCCAAAAAAAACTTTCCACTGCATTTCATTGCTGTCATTAAAGGACCTGCTGAGATCATTTCAGTAATCATCTTGTTAACTCAGGTGAGAATGTTGACGAGCACAAGGCTGGAGATCATTATGTCAGGCTGATTGGGTTGAAATGGCAGACTTGACATGTTAAAATTAGGGTGATGCTTGAAATCATTGTTCTTCCATTGTTAACCATGGTGACCTGCAAAGAAACGCGTGCAGCCATCATTGCGTTGCATAAAAATGGCTTCACAGGCAAGGATATTGTGGCTACTAAAATTGCACCTCAATCAACAATTTATAGGATCATCAAGAACTTCAAGGAAAGAGGTTCAATTCTTGTTAAGTAGGCTTCAGGGCGTCCAAGAAAGTCCAGCAAGCGCCAGGATCGTCTCCTAAAGAGGATTCAGCTGCAGGATCGGAGTGCCACCAGTGCAGAGCTTGCTTAGGAATGGCAGCAGGCAGGTGTGAGCGCATCTGCACGCACAGTGAGGTGAAGACTTTTGGAAGATGGCCTGGTGTCAAGAAGGGCAGCAAAGAAGCCACTTCTCTCCAAAAAAAACATCAGGGAAAGATTGATCTTCTGCAGAAAGTATGGTGAATGGACTGCTGAGGACTGGGGCAAAATCATATTCTCAGATGAAGCCTCTTTCCGATTGTTTGGGGCATCTGGAAAAAGGCTTGTCCGGAGAAGAAAAGGTGAGCGCTACCATCAGTCCTGTGTCATGCCAACAGTAAAGCATCCTGAGACCATTCATGTGTGGGGTTGCTTCTCATCCAAGGGAGTGGGCTCACTCACAATTTTGCCCCAAAACACAGCCATGAATAAAGAATGGTACCAAAACACCCTCCAACAGCAACTTCTGGCAACAATCCAACAACAGTCTGGTAAAGAACAATGCATTTTCCAGCACGATGGAGCATTGTGCCATAAGGCAAAAATAATAACTAAGTGGATCGGGGACCAAAACGTTGATATTTTGGGTCCATGGCCTGGAAACTCCCCAGATCTTAATCCCATTGAGAACTTGTGGTCAATCCTCAAGAGGCGAGTGGACAATCAAAAACCCACTAATTCTGACAAACTCCAAGAAGTGATTATGAAAGAATGGGTTGCTATCAGTCAGGAATTGGCCCAGAAGTTGATTGAGAGCATGCCCAGTCGAATTGCAGAGGTCCTGAGAAAGAAGGGCCAACACTGCAAATTACTGACTCTTTGCATAAATGTCATGTAATTATCGATAAAAGCCTTTGAAACGTATGAAGTGCGTGTAATTATTTTTCACTACATCACAGAAACAACTGAAACAAAGATCTAAAAGCAGTTTAGCAGCAAACTTTGTGAAAACTAATATTTTTGTCATTCTCAAAACTTTTGGCCACGACTGTACTATTAATTAAACACCCATTTAGGGCAAGATCCTAAATTCGAGAAATATGAGGGGAGCGTCAAATAAGGGACGTGGCCCAGGTCGTGGTGCTGCTGGTGAAGCTCCTGTTGCAGGGAGACGACGTGGTCGATCTGTGCCAGCTACACGCACAAGTGAAAACCCTTTCTCAGGTGCGAGTAGGCGACAGAACCTGCAGCGGTATTTGGTCGGGCCTAATGCGGCTCTACGAATGGTAAGGCCTGAATAAGTACAGGCGATAGTAGATTGGGTTGCTGACAGTGGATCCAGTTCCTTCACATTGTCTCCCACCCAGTCTCCTGCTCAAAGACCACAGTTGGCACCTGCAGCCAATGTCCATCAATCTTTCACCTCACCCCCTTGCAAATCAGCCAAGCAGTCTGAGCCCCAAGTCATGCAGCAGTCTCTTCTGCTTTTTGATGACTCTGTTAGCAGGGCCATCCACCTAGCCCTGCCCCAGAAGTGGAAGAGATTGAGTGCACCGATGCCCAACCATGCATTTTTCAATATCAGTACATGGGAGGACCATCGCAGCACGTCTCGGATGATGACGAAACACAGGTGCCAACTGCTGGGGTTTTTAAAAGTGTGCAGACCGACAAGGAAGGTAGGGGTGAAGTCTGGGTGGAAGATGATGTGGAGGACGATGAGGTCCTCGACCCCACATGGAATCAAGGTTATGCGAGTGACCTATGTAGTTCGGAGGAAGAGGCGGTGGTCGCACAGAGGCACCAGCACAGCAGAAGAGGGAGCAGGGTGCAAAAGCGGAGCGGCCGTCCTCTAGACAGTACGCCTCCTACTGCCCACCGTAGCAAGGGACCGAGCACACCAAAGCCAGCTCCAAGGAGTTCCCTGGCGTAGCAGTTCTTCAGACAATGTGCTGACGACAAGACACGAGTGGTTTGCACGCTGTGCAATCTGAGCCTGAAGCGAGGCATAAATGTTCTCAACCTGAGCACAACCTGCATGACCAGACATTTAAGTGCTAAGCATGAGCTGCAGTGGAGTAGACACCTCAAAAACTAAGAAAGGTCTCTGGCTCCTCCTGCTTCCTCTTCTGCTGCAGCCTCGGCCTCTTCATCCACTCTCTGGAGTCACAGTGCCACCTGACACCCCGCAAACAGAGGATCTGCCAGCAACACCACCACCTGGGTCACCAAGCATCTCCACAATGTCCCACGGAAGCGTTCAGCTCTCCATCGCCCAAACGCTGGAGAGGAAGAGTAAGTACCCCCCTACCCACCCGCGATCACTAGCCCTGAATGCCAGCATTTCAAAATTACTGGCCTTTGAAATGCTGTCATTCCGTCTGGTGGAGACAGATAGTTTTAAAGGCCTTATGGCGGTGGCTGTCCCACAGTACGTCGTGCCCAGCCACCACTACTTTTCCAGGCGAGCCATCCCTTCCCTGCACAACCAAGTGGGGGACAAAATCAGGTGTGCACTGCGCAACGCCACCTGTGGCAAGGTGCACCTCACTATGGATACGTGGACAAGTAAGCACGGTTAGGGACGTTATATCTCGATAACATCACACTGGGTAAATGCAGTGGCGGCTGGGCCTGAGGCGGATAGCAGTTTGGCGCATGTCCTTCCGCCACCGAGGATTACAGGGCGCTTCTGTTGCTTCCTCCTCCTACTCCACTTCCTCATCCTTTACCGGCACCTCATCCGGTCAGCGTAACACCTTCACCACCAAATTCAGCACAGCCAGGGGTAAACGACAGCAGGCTGTTTTAAAACTTATCTGTTTGGGGGAGAAACCCACACCGCGCAGGAGCTGTGGACGGGCCTTGAACAACAGACCGATGAGTGGTTTGTGCCAGTGAGCCTCAAGCCCGGCCTGGTGGTGTGCGATAATGGGCGAAATCTCATAGCAGCTCTGGGACTAGCCGGTTTGACTCACATCCCTTGCCTGGCGCATGTGCTGAATTTGGTGGTGCAGAGATTCCTTAAAAATTACCCCGATATGTCAGAGCTGCTGCATAAAGTGTGGGCCGTCTGTGTGTGCTTTTGGCGTTCTCACCCTGCCGCTGCTCGCCTGTCAGCGCTGCTGCGTAATTTTTGGCCTTCCCGCTCACCGTCTCATATGCGACGTGCCCACAAGGTGGAACTCCACCTTGCACATGCTGGCCAGACTGTGCGAGCAACAGCAGGCAATAGTGGAGTTTCAGCTGCAGCACCAATGACTGGGCCTCCATGCGAGACCTGTGTTCCTTGTTGCGCTGTTTCGAGTACTCCACCAACATGGCCAGTGTCGATAACGCCCTTCTCTCGTTACTATCCCACTTCTATGCCTCCTTGAAAAAACGCTCCTGGCGATGATGGAAGAGGATGTGGCACAGGAGGAGGAGGAGGAGGAAGAGGGATCATTTCATAGGGTTTCCAGCCAGTCATTCACAAGTGGCTCCAAGGGTGGGTTCCTGCACCCAAAAACGCCAGGTACACAATGGTCCAGCCAGGGCACCGTTCTGGAGGATGACGATGTGGAGTTTGAGGAGGAGGAGATGGAGGAGGAGGAACTATGTTCACAGCAGGGTCGCACCCAGACCAGCTCATGGCCATCACTGGTGCGTGGTTGGGGGGATACAGAGGACACAGACGATACACCTCCCACAGAGGACAGCTTTTCGTTGCTTCTGGGCAGCCTGGAACACATGAGCGATTACATGCTGCAGTGTCTCCGCAACTACCGCCGAGTTGCCCACATTCTAACTTGTGCTGATTACTGGGTGGCGACGCTGCTGGATCCCCGTTACAAGGAAAAAGTACCGTCCTTAATCGTACCGTCCTGATCGTAAGATGCGCGAGTACAAGCTCACGCTGGTAGACGTGCTGCTGGTGGCATTCCCACCTGACAGCGGTGGCACAGTGGAAGCACAAGGCGAAGGCAGAGGAAGAGGAATAGGTCGCCAACGCAGCTGGGGCACCGCCAGCACCTCAGAAGGCAGGGTTAGCATGGCCGAAATGTGGAAAAGCTTTGTCAGCACGCCACAACAACCAGCACCACCAGCTGATATGGAACATCTTAGCAGGAGGCAGCATTTCACCAACATGGTGGAGCAGTATGTGTGCACACGCCTACACGTATTGAATGACGGGTCTGCCCCCTTCAACTTTTGGGTCTCCAAATTGGGCACATGGCCTAAGCTTGCCCTTTATGCCTTGGAGGTGCTGGCCTGCCCTGCAGCCAGTGTATTATCTGAACGTGTGTTTAGCATGGCAGGGGGTGTCATCACAGACAAGCGCAGCCGCCTGTCCACAGCCAATGTGGACAAACTCACGTTCATCAAAATGAACCAGGCATGGATCTTTCAGGACTTATCTGTACCTTGTGCATATAGACATGTACAGTCGTGGCCAAAAGTTTTGAGAATGACATAAATATTGGAAATTGGAAAAGTTGCTGCTTAAGTTTTTATAATAGCAATTTGCATATACTCCAGAATGTTATGAAGAGTGATCAGATGAATTGCATAGACTTCTTTACCATGAAAATTAACTTAATCCCAAAAAAGCCTTTCCACTGCATTTCATTGCTGTCATTAAAGGACCTTCTGAGATCATTTCAGTAATCGTCTTGTTAACTGAGAATGTTAAGAATGTTGACGAGCACAAGGCTGGAGATCATTATGTCAGTCTGATTGGGTTAAAATGGCAGACTTGACATGTTAAAAGGAGGGTGATGCTTGAAATCATTGTTCTTCCATTGTTAACCATGGTGACCTGCAAAGAAATGCGTGCAGCCATCATTGCATTGCATAAAAATGGCTTCACAGGCAAGGATATTGTGGCTACTAAGATTGCACCTCAATCAACAATTTATAGGATCATCAAGAACTTCAAGGAAAGAGGTTCAATTCTTGTTAAGAAGGCTTCAGGGCGTCCAAGAAAGTCCAGCAAGCGCCAGGATCGTCTCCTAAAGAGGATTCAGCTGCGGGATCGGAGTGCCACCAGTGCAGAGCTTGCTCAGGAATGGCAGCAGGCAGGTGTGAGCGCATCTGCACGCACAGTGAGGCGAAGACTTTTGGAAGATGGCCTGGTGTCAAGAAGGGCAGCAAAGAGGCCATTTCTCTCCAAAAAAAACATCGGGGACAGATTGATCTTCTGCAGAAAGTATGGTGAATGGACTGCTGAGGACTGGGGCAAAGTCATATTCTCCGATGAAGCCTCTTTCTGATTGTTTGGGGCATCTGGAAAAAGGCTTGTCCGGAGAAGAAAAGGTGAGCGCTACCATCAATCCTGTGTCATACCAACAGTAAAGCATCCTGAGACCATTCATGTGTGGGGTTGCTTCTCATCCAAGGGAGTGGGCTCACTCACAATTTTGCCCAAAAACACAGCCATGAATAAAGAATGGTACCAAAACACCCTCCAACAGCAACTTCTTCCAACAATCGAACAACAGTTTGGTGAAAAACAATGCATTTTCCAGCACGATGGAGCATTGTGCCATAAGGCAAAAGTGATAACTAAGTGGCTCGGGGACCAAAACATTGACATTTTGGGTCCATGGCCTGGAAACTCCCCAGATCTTAATCCCATTGAGAACTTGTGGTCAATCCTCAAGAGGCGGGTGGACAAACAAAAACCCACTAATTCTGACAAACTCCAAGAAGTGATTATGAAAGAATGGGTTGCTATCAGTCAGGAATTGGCCCAGAAGTTGATTGAGAGCATGCCCAGTCGAATTGCAGAGGTCCTGAAAAAGAAGGGCCAACACTGCAAATACTGACTCTTTGCATAAATGTCATGTAATTGTCGATAAAAGCCTTTGAAATGTATGAAGTGCGTTCAATTATATTTCACTACATCACAGAAACAACTGAACAACGATCTAAAAGCAGTTTAGCAGCAAACTTTGTGAAAACTAATATTTGTGTCATTCTCAAAACTTTTGGCCACGACTATACACTCACCTAAAGAATTATTAGGAACACCATACTAATACGGTGTTGGACCCCTCTTTTGCCTTTAGAACTGCCTTAATTCTACGTGGCATTGATTCAACAAGGTGCTGATAGCATTCTTTAGAAATGTTGGCCCATATTGATAGGATAGCATCTTGCAGTTGATGGAGATTTGAGGGATGCACATCCAGGGCACGAAGCTCCCGTTCCACCACATCCCAAAGATGCTCTATTGGGTTGAGATCTGGTGACTGTGGGGGCCATTTTAGTACAGTGAACTCATTGTCATGTTCAAGAAACCAATTTGAAATGATTCAAGCTTTGTGACATGGTGCATTATCCTGCTGGAAGTAGCCATCAGAGGATGGATACATGTTCTCATTCTGTTTACGCCAAATTCGGACTCTACCATTTGAATGTCTCAACAGAAATCGAGACTCATCAGACCAGGCAACATTTTTCCAGTCTTCAACAGTCCAATTTTGGTGAGCTCGTGCAAATTGTAGCCTCTTTTTCTTATTTGTAGTGGAGATGAGTGGTACCCGGTGGGGTCTTCTGCTGTTGTAGCCCATCCGCCTCAAGGTTGTGCGTGTTGTGGCTTCACAAATGCTTTGCTGCATACCTCGGTTGTAACGAGTGGTTATTTCAGTCAACGTTGCTCTTCTATCAGCTTGAATCAGTCGGCCCATTCTCCTCTGACCTCTAGCAGCCACAAGGCATTTTTGCCCACAGGACTGCCGCATACTGGATGTTTTTCCCTTTTCACACCATTGTTTGTAAACCCTAGAAATGGTTGTGCGTGAAAATCCCAGTAACTGAGCAGATTGTGAAATACTCAGACCGGCCCGTCTGGCTCCAACAACTATGCCACGCTCAAAATTGCTTAAATCACCTTTCTTTCCCATTCTGACATTCAGTTTGGAGTTCAGGAGATTGTCTTGACCAGGACCACACCTCTAAATGCATTGAAGCAACTGCCATGTGATTGGTTGACTAGATAATTGCATTAATGAGAAATAGAACTGGTGTTCCTAATAATTCTTTAGGTGAGTGTACAGTATACCGGCACTAACCAGCCATTGTTATACTGCAGCGCAATTGCTCATTCTTGTATTTTGGATATTTCACACTCTTTTAGAGTGTACCCTAATTTTTTAAAATAAAATTAAAACCAAAAACCTGTGTTGGCTACCTCGTCCTCCTCCACCGCCGCTTCCACCTACACCGCTACGTCCACCGCCTCCTCAAACTCCTACTCCATATGGAACTCCACCTCATAAATCAAATTTTTTTTTTATTTGTACGTATTTTATTTTATGTCATTTTACTACTTTGTCATTTACATTTTCGGGTGAAATTCACCAATTTTTGTGTGTATAGTACCACTGCTATACCTAGTAGAAAGTTAAAAAGAATAATTGTCAGTTACATTTTCTGGTGAAATTCACCAATTTTTGGGTGTGATGTACCACTGCTATACCGAGTAGACAGGTAAAAAAAAAAAATTGTCTGTTGCATTTTTTGGTGAAATTCACCAATTTTTTCGGTGTAATATACCCCTCCTCTACCTAGTTGACAGCTTAATAATTTTCAATAATTTTTCTTTAACATTTTCGGGTGACAATAAACAATTTTTTTCTGTCATATACCCCTGCTCTACCAAGTAGACCAGTTAATAAATTTCACTAATTTTTCTGTTACATTCTTTGGTTGACGTTATACAATTTTAGACGTGAATAAACCCCTGCTCTGCATAGGTGACAGGGAATAAAATGTAATAAATTCTTCAGTAATTAATGCGCACCACATCCTTTCATTCAATGCTTAAACTTTAAAAAGTTGTCACACTTTTATGCTTTAATAATTTCTCCCATAATTCAACTCTATAATTTTAAATTTGAAAAAATGTATCCTCCCTTGGATGTGGTCTCTCTTTCTCACGCTCCCTCTCCGGCGTGGAACCCTGATTCCCTGCCATCCGTGATCACCATGGTAGGTGCAGAAAAGAACATCGAAAGTTGATAGAGCAGATATCAAATTGGATCGTGAACATCACGGGGACGTGCGACATGGTGGGGCAGTAAGTTTGCACACGCCTACACGAACTGACTGACAGGGGTCAGCCCCTGCAACTTCCGGGTCTCCAAATTGGGCACATGGCCGGAGCTTGCCCTTTACCTCTTGGAGGTGCTGGCCTGCCCTGCAGCCAGTGTATTGTCTGAACGTGTGTTTAGCACGACTGCAGGGGGTTATCACAGGTTATATTTCCCAATGTTTTGGGGTGTACCCTAATTTAAAAAATAAAATTTAAAACCAAAAACCAGTGTAGGCTACCTCCTCCTCCACCGCCGCTTCCACCTACACCGCCACATCCACCGCCTCCTCAACCTCCTACTCCATATGGACCTCGTCCTCCTAGATCAAGATTATTATATTTTTTTTTTTACATATTTTATGTTATTTAAAGTCATTTCCCTATCCTCATTTGTTTGCAGAGCACTTGCCATGCTCTTAACCACATTTTGATGCTATTTGCAGCCCTCTAGCCCTTTCCATGACATTTTTACAGCCTTTTTAGTGCTCAAAAGTTCGGGTCCCCATTGACTTCAATGGGGTTCGGGGTCAAGTTCAGGTCAAGTTCGGGTCCCGATCTCGAACCTTTTTCCAAAGTTTGGCCGAACCTGAACATGCAGGTGTCCGCTCAACTCTAAACTTGAGCGATATGGTAGTGTCACACCGGTGACAGGTTTGAGAAGATCTGAAAGATTATCTGCTCATTAGTGATCTGACAGCATCTTTTGGTTTCACTTTGTCTGTGTGTTGCTTGTATGTCCACACCTCCTGTTCAGGTGTGGATCATGTGACCTTTACCTTCCCCTATTTAGTTTGACTCCACCCATCACTCCTTGCTCTGGATAGCTTCATTTGGTGTTGGAAGAGCTGGAGTGTGGTTTTAGTTGAAGTCCTGATCTTCCATCATCCATCATCCATCATCCATCATCCTTAGAAGTTAAGTGTTCCGCTTGTTGTGTTTTGTATTCCTCCCGCCCCCTCTGTTGTTTACTAGGCCTCAGTGAGACGCTGGTTCCTTCACCAGGGAAGGAGCGGGTTGTCTCTGCCCTGTCATAAGTCTAGGGCATCTGAGGGCCACCAGGGTTTTCTAGGTTCCTGTGTATGGGCATCTCTACCATCGAGATGTGCCCATACGGATAGGAGTTAGGACCAGGAGCAGGGTTTCATAGGTGGTGACCCTTTTCTTTCCCTAGCGGTGAGGCCTAGTGTCTTTTCCCTTCCGTCTTGTTGTCTTTTGGTCTTCTCCCCTACAACATCCGTGACATTATCCAGAGCCAATACTGCAATTTTTTTTGTTCTGATCTTTGCAGCTATGGATGCTATGACTGCACTGGTTGAAACAGATGCAGAATCTGACTTTGCAATGGTGCAATGGTTTTGCAAATTTAGAGCCCACAGGCTGCTGGTTCCGGTGGTGGGTTCCAGGCCTGCCCTGAACCGAAGGTGGCTCTCCCAGACAGGTTTTCGGGGGTGGTGACAATTTTATCCGGTTCAGGGAGTCATGTAAATTATACTTTAGGCTTCGTCCATATTCTTCTGGTGATGAGTGTCAACGTGTGGGTATGATTATTTCATTACTTAAAGAGGACGCACAATCTTGGGCTTTTTCTCTGCCGACCGGATCACCGTCCCTCCGGTCGGTGGATGAATTCTTTAGAGCCTTGGGTCTAATCTATGATGACCCGGATCGGATCTCTCAGGCCGAGACCAAATTACGGGGTTTGCGGCAGGGAGAACGTTCTGCGGAGACCTTTTGCTCTGAATTTAGGAGATGGGCTACGGATACAGAGTGGAACGATTCTGCTCTCTGGAAGCAGCTAAGTCCCTTGCTGTACGTCTTGATAGACGCCTGAGGGAGAGATCTAGGGTTCCTCACCTTCAGAAAGTACTGTCCAATAAGGGTACTGCTTCCTTTGACACTTATGGTGGAGAGATTCGGGTGGTTGTGCCTTGTGAGGAGCCTATGCAGTTAGGAGGAGCTACTCCTGGAACTACTGGCAAAAGCTTGGGTCATGTGAAAGGAGTCTGCTTTTGTTGTGGCAAGAAGGGACATTTTGTGAATATTTGTCCGTACTTGCAGCATCAAAATGTAAACCAAAGAAAAAAAAAAGTTTAATCCCCAAATTACTATTGGAAGTGTGGGTGGGCAGCAAGAAAACCTACTTTTGTCTTTTACTGGTAGTACCCGTTTTCTCCTGTCAGCCGAGGTGGCGCTAGAGTCCAAAACTGTGAAAATCAAAGCTTTTATCAACAGTGGGGCAGGAGTTAACTTGATTGATGGACAGTTTGTACGCATTCACGGGTTGACTACTAATGCATTAGAGAATAGTATTTCTGTCTTTGCAATTGACTCAGCACCTCTCGCCTAAAAATGCCTGTCGCAGGTAGTGAATGACATTCATTTAAGAGTGGGTGATTTGCATCTGGAATCTATCTCCTGTTATGTGTTGGAGGGTCTGCCTGCTCCGTTGATGTTGGGCTTACCATGGTTAAGCAAACATAACCCTAACATCGATTGGCAGGCGAGACAGATTCTCGAGTGGAGTGATTTTTGCATGGACAACTGTCTTAATGCATCGTTCTCTATGGTTACCACTAAAACTGTACCCTCGTTCATTTCTGAATTTTCTGATGTGTTTTCTGAGAATGGTAATCAGGAGTTGCCTCCGCACTGGGAGTATGACTGTCCTGTCAATCTTATTCCCGGAGCTAAATTGCCCAAATCTCGGTTGTATAATCTTTTGGAACCCGAAAGAAAGGCTATGCGAGAGTATATCACCGAGAGTTTGGCAAAGGGACATATTAGACCATCTAAGTCCCCAGTGGCTGCTGGATTTTTCTTTGTAAAGAAAAAGGATGGTACCCTGAGACCATGTCTGGACTTCCGTGAGCTCAATCGTATTACCGTCCGTGATCCGTACCCCCTTCCTTTGATTCCGGATTTGTTTAGTCAGATTGTTGGTGCCAAGGTGTTCTCTAAATTGGATCTGAGGGGGGCATATAATCTGGTAAGGATCAAGGAGGGGGATGAGTGGAAGACCGCTTTTAATACCCCTGAGGGTCATTTTGAAAACCTGGTCATGCCCTTTGGGTTAACCAATGCTCCTGCGGTTTTTCAACACTCTGTCAATGACATCTTTCATCATCTGGTGGGGAGGTTTGTCGTGGTATACCTTGATGACATACTAATTTATTCGCATAATATGGAGACTCATCAGGATCATGTAAAACAGGTGTTACAGATCCTAAGAGAGAATAAGTTGTATCCTAAGATGGAAAAGTGTGTATTTGCTGTACAGGAGGTGCAATTTCTGGGTTACCTGCTCTCATCCTCAGGTTTTTGTATGGATCCCGAGAAGGTCCGTGCCGTGTTGGACTGGGTTCGACCCGAAAATCTGAAAGTGCTTATGCGGTTTTGGGGGTTTACCAACTACTATGAACAGAGTAGTAATGGTGATTTGAGTTAAAACTTAACTTTTAATTATTAAGGTAGAATATGTCCCTACATGTGATACTTCGATACAAGGAGAGTGTATGATAGCACAAGGGATACAAAAATATATACTTAGTGCACGGCGGCACCTTTACATTCACAGTAGATAAGTGCACGGCGGCACCCAGAGTAACCGGTGGTCTTACCCTTTCAGCCACGGACCTCTGGTCTTTGGTGATGTCCAGCGCAAGCAGGTATGCTGTGGAAAAAGAGCGAATGGGGCCCGGCGGGGGTGAGATTGGGTTAAAAGGTGCCTAGACAGCCCTAATATATAAGTGCTATCACGGCCCTAGCGTCCTATTTACGGAGCACCCGTTCTGATAAGAACGACCCCGTCCGGAACCTGACCCTTTCGCTACTTGGCCCTATTGTGCCCTAGTGTAGCTAGTCCCTACACGCATGTTTCGTTTTTCGGAACTCATCAGGGGAATTTAGGCACACACAGGGGGGCAATATGATGTGGTGACGTGTTGGTATCTTTAGTTAGTCAACACATACATCAATACAGTTATGATAATGACACAATTGATACTTCAAAGTGGCAGCCTATAGTCGGGGCTCCACTCCTGTATCAGGGCTGGGTACTTGCCTAATGATGTAGAGACAAGATGGAGGGGGTCGCTTGATGATGGCCCGATCCCTCGTGTGAAGCCTGCTGACAGGGAATCGCCCGCTCCTATTTGAACATCGTATGGTCTCAGAACGAGGCCTGAAGCGCAGCGCGATGACGTCAGCGGGGCCGCCAACGGGCTCGCGCATGCGCTGTCAGTGCTATGGGAAAGCACTATTCCGCCTCAGAAGGAGGCTTGGAGCGCAGCCCGGTGACGTCAGCGGGGCGGCCGATGCGACCGCGCATGCGCTTATTCACACCGAAGATAGCCAGCGTGATGTTGAGTATAATGACGTAATCCAATGGGGAGGCGTCTTAACATAGGGCTGAGGGTTGTGTCGTTAGCCCGGGACATATATTGACCCACAGCCATTGTTTACTTTGTTGCCTAGTAACCGGGACTTAGTGTGGCAAACATATTAATGACACCGTCTATAGCAAATGCGGTGTGTATTAATGTGACATTTCTTGCAGTAGGATAAAAGTAAGAGTATTCTGGTCGGTAATGGACAGACACGGATGCATAGAGAGTAACCCATAATGCATAGGAACTTTTTGTCTGAAAGGATGCACTTATCAGAAGTTAAAATCCAGTAGTAGATTTAAGTAGAGTGTCTCACAGCAAAGTTTATTCTGTATAAGAAATCTCATGTGTATGCGACTGAACCCAAGGCAGGCCAGATGGTCATTGTTTTTCACCAGATTTAACTTGATCGTCACTTACCGCCCTGGGATTAAGAACGTCAAGGCGGATGCTTTGTCACGTAGCTTTCCTGGGGAAGGGGGTGAGTCTAATGACCCTAGTCCCATATTATCTGAAGGGGTAGTTATTTCCGCTCTTTATCCTGATCTCGAGGCCAGGGTGTTGGAGGCACAGGAGGATACTCCGGACTCTTGTCCTCAGGGGAAATTGTTTGTTCCCCCCGAATTACGTCACAAGGTGTTCGAGGAACAACACTGTACGGTGCTTGCTGGGCACCCTGGGAGCAGATCGACTATCGATCTCATCTCTCGCAGATTCTGGTGGCCAGGGTTGCGTAAGTGTATTGAGGACTATGTGTCAGCCTGGGGTACCTGTGCACATGCTAAGGTGACACATACTCGGCCTACCGGATCTCTGCTTCCATTGCCCATCCCGTCCAGACCTTGGACCCATTTGTCCATGGATTTTATCACGGATTTACCGAATTCTTCAGGAAAGACCATGATTTTGGTGGTTGTCGATCGCTTTAGTAAAATGGCACACTTTATTGTATTACCTAGTCTACCCAATGCTAAAACTCTTGTGCAGGTGTTTGTCGACAACATTCTGAAACTACATGGCATTCCCTCTGATGTGGTGTCCGATAGAGGTACTCAGTTTGTTTCCAGATTCTGTACTCGTCTGGGTGTACAATTGTCCTTCTCTTCAGCTTTTCACCCTCAGTGGAACGGACAGACGGAGCGCACTAATCAGAATCTGGAGACTTACTTGAGATGTTTTGTTTCAGAGAATCAGGAAGAGTGGTCTTAATTTTTGTCGTTAGCTGAATTTGCTATAAATAACCGTAGACAGGAATCCACTGATAAGTCACCGTTTTTTGGGGCATATGGGTTTCATCCACAGTTTGGTACATTTTCTGGTGCTCATAATTCCGGCATTCCTGAGGAGGAACGATTTTCCTCTTCTTTGTCTTCTATTTGGTGGAAAATCCAAAATAACCTGGAAAAGATGGGCAACAGGTATAAGTGTGCGGCTGACAGGAGACGTATGAGTGGTCCGGACCTGAGAGTGGGTGATTCTGTGTGGCTGTCTATAAGAAACATTAAACTTAAGGTACCTTCTTGGAAGTTGGGACCAAAATTTATTGGTCCATATAAGATCACTGCCATTGTTAACCCTGTAGCCTTCCGTCTTGAACTTCCTCAGGCATTAAAAATCCATAACGTATTTCATAAATCGTTGTTAAAGAAATGTGTTGAACCTGTTGAGTCGTCCTCCTTGCCTCCCGCTCCTGGTGGACGGCAATTTGGAATTTCAGATCAACAGGATTGTGGACTCCCGAGTTTTCCGGAGATCCCTCCAGTATCTCGTTCATTGGAGAGGGTACGGACCAGAGGAGAGGATGTGGGTTCCAGCGACCGATGTTAATGCTAATCGTCTGGTGAGAGCATTCGACAGAGCTCATCCTGATAAGGTTGGTCCTGGGTCCCCAGAGGTCACCCGTAGAAGGGGGGGTACTGTCACACCGGTGACAGGTTTGAGAAGATCTGAAAGATTATCTGCTCATTAGTTATCTGACAGCATCTTTTGGTTTCACTTTGCTTGTATGTCCACACCTCCTGTTCAGGTGTGGATCATGTGACCTTTCCCTTTCCTTATTTAGTTTGACTCCACCCATCACTCCTTGCTCTGGATAGCTTCATTTGGTGTTGGAAGAGCTGGAGTGTGGTTCTAGTTGAAGTCCTGTTCTTCCATCATCCTTAGAAGTTAAGTGTTCCGCTTGTTGTGTTTTGTATTCCCCCCCTCTGTTGTTTACTAGGCCTCAGTGAGACGCTAGTTCCTTCACCAGGGAAGGAGCGGGTTGTCTCTGCCCTGTCATAAGTCTAGGGCATCTGATGGCTACCAGGGTTTTCTAGGTTCCTGTGTATGGGCATCTCTACCATCGAGAGGTGCCCATATGGATAGGAGTTAGGCCCAGGAGCAGGGTTTCATAGGCGGTGACCCTTTTCCTTCCCTAGCGGTGAGGCCTAGTGTCTTTTCCCTTCTGTCTTGTTGTCTTTTGGTGTTCTCCCCTACAACATCCGTGACAGGTAGATAGAGATGGTAGAAAAATCTGAATCAGAGCTTATGGCAGCATTTGTCAACCTGCGGTCATTTACAATAACTTCCCAGGATATTGTAAGGAACATGTACACATGTACTGCAGTCACTAAAGATTTAGCAAAGCTCATAAAAGAACTTTCATCTGCAGCTAATTATGATGAAGTTAAAGCAAGAAGTTAAATAAACAAGCTTTTTATGAGAGACTATGCTAAATCCTTAGGTGGTACCACAATCTCAAGTGTGACTTCCTTCGCTAGAAGAAGTGCCACCCATATATCAGATTCCTCAAATACTTCAAAAGAAAGGAATTAGCTGAACAACTTGCTGTCTAGAGAGCAGAAATTGAGATGGAGGCTGCCATCGAGGCGCAGCGCCAACTAATGGATGAAAAGGAACCTGAAATGGATGCACAACGCCATCAGATGGAAGCTGAAATGGATGGACAAAGCCATCAGATGAAAGCTGAAATGGAGGCACAGGGCCATTAAATGGAAGCTGAAATGGAAGCACAGTTACAACAGATGAAAAGTCTGGAAAGGCAGAAAGAATATCATAGAAGCCAGACTCAGAGTACATGAGGAGGATATGAGTCAGAGTAGTCATAGGTTCAAATCTGTACTAAGTGAAGAAACAGACTCCTACTTTTCTTCATACGCCCAGGAGAATGGAAGGAAATCTCCAGCTTAGTGAGGAAATAAGTCATTATCCTCTCATTTCTGCTCAGAAAGACAAAGAGAGGCCTAGTCCAGTGTTAGGAAAAAGGTGTGTGGATCTACCCTTTCTCTCTACCGGAAAAGAAGAAGAAAGGGACTCCCCTAATTCAGAACTAAGTGAGAAAATAGAACCGGATGATTCTATTCCTAGATGCCACGGCAATGTTCAGGAGAATGTTACAACCATTGTCCCAGCAAGACCACAGAGAACCTAGCTAGACTTCCCGTTCCGGAACCTACTGTATTTTCAGGAGACGTACTAAAGTTCATAGAGTGGAAGGCAAGTTTTGAGATGATCATTGAGCATCATTCTTCAGTCCAGTTGACAAGTTATTCTACCTTCAGAGATATGTTGGTGGAGAAGCCAAGGAAGTTCTTGAAGGTAACTTCTATAGAAAAGACAAAGTAGTCTACAAGCAAGCTTAGGAAAAATTTAATGCAAGATATGGTCATCCTTTCTTAGTACAAAGAGCCTTTAGAGAGAAACTAAATAACTGGCCTAAAATAGGTCCTAAAGAACACTTCAAACTCCAAAAGTATGGTGACTTCCTGCAAGCATGCAGCAATGCCATCCCACATGTACGAGGACTAGAAGTACTGAACGATTATCTAGAAAACCACAGGATGCTAACTAAGCTACCTGAATAAGTGGCTTCTAGATGGAATCGTTATGTGACTGAACTGTTAGATCTATGTAGGTAAGGACTTCTCAAGTTTTAAAGAGTTCTCTGAGTTCATCATTAAGGAAGCACGGATAGCATGTAATCCAGTAACAGCATCTTACGTCTTAAAATCCTTAGAAGAAAGGCCTGTCAGAGATATAAGACGCGCAAGGGCAACTAGCTTTGCAACCAACACAGCAGCTAAAGGTCCAGATACCTACGAGAACAAGTCCAAAGTCACTACTGGGATCAGTAGAGAGACAGAACCGACAAATCTTCAGACTAACTTCAAGTGTATTGTAACAAGTGATATAGGGGGCGGCACCACTGCTCCGGCTGAATGCACAAGAATCAAGACGCTGTACGTGGCTGGAGAGGACACACACGATCGGCGGTGCTCAGCTGTACAAGTAATATGTCAAGCTTTCTGTTGCTTATTTTGTGTATGTTCCTTGGTTCTTGCACGTACATTGTTTTTATACTGTATCTGTATGTATCCCCGTCTCAGCCATCCCCTGGATGCTGACGCAGCCTGATCTGTCAATTTTCATGACAGCTGCCTGCTCCAGTATTTAAGAGGAGTGATGTGTAGACACGCATTGACGCACAGCCAGAAGAAGCGCATTTGGCGCGAAACGGCCGCCGCTGATCAATGCGTGTGTTTTGAATTGTCCGCCCCCTGCCTGATGTAGCATCGGAATAATAAAGTTGCTGAATTGATTACACACGGGTGAGTGCCGCTGTTTTGTTCCGTTCTACAGTACCTTAACTTCAAGTGTATGTTCTGTGGAGAGAGCCACTCCATACACAAGTGCCAACAATTGAAGGAGAAGTTCCCAGAAGAAAAGAAGAAATTTGTACTTGATAACCAACTGTGTTTTGGATATCTGAGAAAAGGCCATGTTACTAAGGAGTGTAAGAAAAAGGCCACATGCAGCGTTTGCAAAGGACGCCACCCTACACCACTACATGAAGAACTTCAAAAGAAAGATAAATCCTCAATATCTAAAGATACTGAGGAAGGAAAGAAAGTATCGGTATTCTTTTGCAGAGTGAGGGAAGGAGAAAGCAACGGCACATCAATAGTTGTACCAGTTTGCATTTCAAATCCTAAAAGGAGGAACAAGCAGGTATACGCCTATGTGCTACTGGATGCCCAGAGTGATGTCACCTTCATTGATCAAGAATCTGCAAGAAATTACAAGTGGCTACAGAACCAGTGAAGCTCAAACTCACCACAATGACAGGGAGAGACACATTAGTGAACAGTCAAAGGGTCAAAGGACAGAGAGTTAGAGGACTTCATTCAAACTTCACATTAGATCTACCTCCAGCTTATACAAAAGACGATATACCTCTAGATCGAGATCGCATACCTACCTGTGAAACAGCCAATAAATGGGAGCACCTATCTGTCATATCTCATGAAATGTCCCCGCTGAAGGAGTTTGGTGTTAGACTGTTGATAGGTTCCGATTGTCCCGAAGCTTTGATACCACAAAAGGTAATCACAGGAGGAAAGGGTAAAACCCTACACTGTTCAAACTGATCTAGAATGGGGTGTTGTTGGAGAAAACCAGCAGATCGCAAACTCAAGACAGGTGACAGGATTGTGTCATCGAATATCTGTTCAAGAGTTACCAACTGTAAGTCCAGCAAAAGTAATGAAGATCCTTGAATCCAACTTTGCAGACATAAGTTCTAAATAAAAGAGTATATCCCAAGAAGAAATAAAGTTCGTACATACTCTAGAAGAAAGCATTCAGCAGAATCAACAAGGTCATCTTGAAATGGTAAAAAAATAAAAGGGTGGTCCCTCGGGGAAAGGTGGTGCTGTCGCACCTGACCCAGATACTGCTCGGCAATCTAAACTACATGAAACTAAAAGGGGCAGCAACGTATTTAAAACTTAACATTTAAGGATGTCAGTAAAAAAATCCCAAGAGCGGGAAAATGGACCCCTTAAAACATGCAACACAGACAACAAAGGACCTGGAATCCGTGTAACATTCCAGGTGACCTTTGATGTGGTCCCCAGCACCACCCCTAAACAAGTTGGAGTGGGTCTGACAGGACAAACCAAAGGTAGGTAAATGCAAGACCACAGATGTGTACTCAAAGATGCTCGGAGTACACTACTAGGTCTAAAAGCATGCCAGACAGGCAGAAAAAGGGTAGGTCTTACCGGTGGAGGACAATCAGGACCGGCACTCAGGTGCACATTCAGAGGTGATTCTTTAACTTAAGGGGGTATTCAGGTAGACGGTTAACATAATAAGAGAGGGCCTCAAGGAGAGGATCTGTCCCCGTTAGGCCCTACTTGACCTCCTATACCCTGAAAAAGCCTCCTAACACGGGGTCCTTGCCCCGCAAGGGGTGGCCCCGTCCGGAACCTAACCCTAAACTAATAACCCTAATTGGCCTTGCCAGAAGCAAAGTGTAGAGGCCAAGGTTATAACATAAATTGTAGTGATGGATATAGAAAGCTAAGGTAGTGATATATTCAAGTGTCCCTACGCGTGTCATATATGAATATATCTAAAGAGGGATACCTGTATCTATAAAGACCCCATAATCATCAGGGGACACAGGTCTTAAAGTAGAATACCCCCACTCCTAAAACAGCTATGAGATAAGGTGGTAGCTGGGCGGTGGGGAAAAATGATATGTTGGCACAGACCGTAAAGGGCGTATGGCCCTATTCCACATTAACACCTGAAAAATGGAAACACCAAAATAGAATCCTGTCAGGGCAATGGTCTAGCTACAGCACCATACATTGGCATGTCTAAGCAGTTTACTTACAATGTCCTTGGTAAGCGTATGGCCTATTTCCAGGAACCCCGGCAAAGGTAAGGAAACTTGCTGCCGGTCTGCTGATGTCTGGCAGCGCGACAGAGCGCGCCGGCGTTATTTAAAGAGAAGGGGAGGGAGGGTACTGGCCTATGCAAGTGCACAGTCAGGCGCCGCCGTCCACGTGACTAATGATGCATCACGTGGTATGGCGTGCTCCGTGAGAGTTTGCGCATGCGTGTGAGCAAGTAGACCAGACAGCCCATACTGTGTGCAGCCTCACCAACGTCACGACGTAAGGGCGTTCTCAGGGCATTGCGCAACATAGGCTGTCCGTACAGCATAGCAAGGAGTGGGAGGAGCTGGTGGCTAAAAGTTACGAGCTACTAAATTTACACTCCTGCTAATGCTAGAGAGGACATCGTGACGTTCCCCTCCAGCATGGGACCGATATAGGGACATTCTAGGCTGTACGGACCTATAGATCTAGATAAGGAAAGTTATTTGCGGACCGGAAAACCAGTACTAACTGTTGGCAAAGGGTGATATTAGTGGGAGCGAGGGGAAACCTAGAGAGTGGATAAGGGGATGAGTGGTGAGATGGGGCATATAATAATGATACCAGCTGGGCGTATCCCCAAACACGACGGTCTCTTCCCACCAGCCCAGGAGAAAATTCGCATAATACGGCGCAAATGAGCTACCCATAGCGGTGCCCCTGAGCTGGTGGTATATCCGACCGTCAAAAAGAAAGCAATTGCTAGACAGCACGAAGTTCAAAACGTTAAGGACCAGCTCGTTATGTGCGGAGAACTGTTGGCCCCTGGTCCTCAAAAAATGTGCCGTGGCTAAGAGACCCTTATCATGGGGATGTAAGAATATAGAGCCTCGACATCAATTGATACCATCGTCTCACTAAGCTAGTCGCCCAATCTAGTACAACAGACATATGAGCATGATCACATATCACAGAAAACAACCAAACTGTAAATGGTCATTTCGGACCATGAAGGTGGGTGGTGTTGAGCTTAAATATCCACCAACATTCCCTCTGGAGGATCCGCTTGTCTTAATCACCCCCCCCCCTCCCGTTGGGGTTTCCTGATCGATTCAATGCCTAAAAATGTAACAGCTAAGGTCCGGCCGCCGTGAGCGGTATGGACATGTCTTGCCACTGGAGTATTCCTATTATTGCATATATCGCCGATGTGTTCACCCATACTTATTCGCAGCTCTCTGCGGGTTTTCCTCACATATCGTATTCCGCAGTCGCATAGATAACTCCTGTGGTGCGACAGTTGATAAAATCTTGTATAAAGTGAGTATTGCCCGCAGAGTCCAACACCAGTGATTTACCCTGGGTGACGAATTTCCAGAAGCTACAGCGACCACATTTGTAACAGCCTCTGACCGGTCTGTCCAACCACGTCCGTTTTTTCGGTGGACTATAATGGCTGTTGACAAACTGATCTCTGATATTGGTGCCTCTCCTAAAGGTCACTGAGGGGTGAGGACTGATAACATCGGCCAAATCTGGGTCCATCAAGAGGGTATCCCAGTTAGGTCCGAGGATTTCTTTGATTTCAGTGGCCGCTGAGTCGACTGTGCCTATAACTCGTAGCATTTTTTGTGGATCATTTTTGGGACGTGGGGTAGGATGTAGAAGTGTAGTGCGTGTCTCGCCCCGTGCCATTTGGTAGGCCTGTCTCAGTGTATTATCGGGGTAGCCTCGTTCCCGGAAGCATCTTCTCAGATCGTTTGCCTGACGTTTAAACTCCCCTTGTTCTGAGCAGTTGCGTTTTAACCTCAGATATTGACCTACGGGGATACCCCATTTTATTGGGATGGGGTGGCAGCTGTCCCATCTAAGCAGGGAATTAATTGCCGTCCCTTTCCGGTAGATGGAAGTCTGTAAACCTCCCTTAGTATCCCTGGATATGGATATGTCCAGGAAGTGGAGATCGTTACGCACAATTAGAGAGGTAAACCTAAGGTTAATAGTATTGTGGTTAAGCTCCTCCACCAACCTATTAAAATCTACCTCCAACCTGCTCCACAGGATGAAAATGTCATCTATGTAGCGGGCCCAGAGGACAATATATTCGGCATACCAGCTGGGCGTATCCCCAAACACGACGGTCTCTTCCCACCAGCCCAGGAGCAAATTCGCATAATACGGCGCAAATGAGCTACCCATAGCGGTGCCCCTGAGCTGGTGGTATATCCGACCGTCAAAAAGAAAGCAATTGCTAGACAGCATGAAGTTCAAAAGGTTAAGGACCAGCTCGTTATGTGCGGAGAACTGTTGGCCCCTGGTCCTCAAAAAATGTGCCGTGGCTAAGAGACCCTTATCATGGGGGATGTAAGAATATAGAGCCTCGACATCAATTGATGCCAAGAACCAACTAGGTTCTAAACAGATGTTCTCCAGTTTGGTAAGTAAATCACCCGTGTCTCTCACATAGGAGGGCAGGGATTGTACAAACGGCCGCAGGACCTGATCAACATAAATTCCACTGTTCTGAGACAGTCGGCCGACCCTTAAGGGGCAATGTGCCCTTATGGACTTTGGGTAAGCAGTAAAAAGTTGCCATTATTGGATAGGATGGATAGAGGAACTCAAACTCTTCACTACTAATGAGTTGGTCTGTCTTAGCTTTTGTCAGGCTCTGTCTCAATTCCAGCTGGAATCTTGGGGTGGGGTCAGAGGATAAAACCTCATAGCCTTGTCCGTCAGTGAGTATTATTAGACACATGTCACGGTAGGCTGGAGTGTCCAAGATAACGACATTCCTCCCTTTATCGGAAGGTTTGATCATAATATTCGTATCTTTCGTTAGTTCTTTGATCGCCTGCCTCTCATGCCTACTGCAGTTAAACCTCGTGGGATTTGAGGTCACCGCAGCTAATTCAGTGATGGTTTGTTTTAAAAAGACATCAATACATGAGATCTCCCCCACTGGAGGCATTTTGGTACTTCTGTTTTTGAGGTCTGTGAAAGGACCCGTGCCTTCAGGGTTATTAGGTATAGTATCAAGGTTGTACAGAAGATAAACATCCTCCAGGATCTCCACCGGTACACCCAACTCCCGACTCTCTTTCTTGTCCCTTAGCTTGAAGTGCTTGCGCCACCTCAGCTTGCGGGCGAACAGGTGGAGATCCTTAGTCCAGCGGAACAAATCAAATTTTGTAGTAGGAACAAAAGACAGACCCCCATCTCAGTACCTTAGTCTCTACTTGAGTCAGGGGACGAGACGATAGATTAATTACCAGTCTTTCATCGGTAGGCCCTATTGGTTGGATGGAGGTAGGGTGTTGCAACTTCGTAATGGATAGTGCGTTACCTGGTGTAAAAAAGATGAAGAGGAGGATGACGGTGGGGCAGCAGAGGCGCATTGTGCTTGATTACTTGACTGGTTCGTGTTATAACGACCACCCTGGCGCCTAGATCTATAGCTACCACGACCTCGTCCCCTAGTCCTGGGGTGTCTATCCCTCTCGTTATCTGAAACTTCTGTCTCAGTAGAAGACATGTCAGTCAAGAATAAGTATGCTTTATTCTCCTTAAACTCCTGAGAGTCCCTAGTAAACTGTCTATGCTTCTGTTCCTTAAGATAATATTGGTAACGCTCGATGATGTTCTGTAATTGATTCTCTTTAATACTGAATTCTGCTTCTTGGTGAAACTTTTTTGGTGTCTCAATCTGGTCTGCAAGGTTGTTCTCTACTTGCTCGAGTATAGCCCTCTCCTCATCCAATAGTAGTTGCATGAACCTCTGAGAGCTATTCGTGGCCTCCCTCTCCAACTTTTTCAGTAGATCTGGATTTCTGATCCGACTAGCCGGGGTGAGGGATATGCGGAGACCACACGGTACGATCTCCTGTTTGATATAATATTCCAAGCCCTGCACCTCCCACCATGAACTGATATGTTCCTTGTAAATTCGGCAAATGCCCCATTTAGGGTGGGAGTATACTTTTTCTGAATAAAGGTTTGCTCTGAGAAAACTGTTTTGGCTTCGGTAAGACACAAATCCCTATCTAGGTCTGTGGTCAGGAAACCTGCCATGTCCCTTAGAAAAGATCAAATAGTAAAAAAACAAAAGGGGGGTCCCTCGGGGGAAAGGTGGTGCTGTCGCACCTGACCCCGATACTGCTCGGCAATCTAAACTACATGAAACTAAAGGGGGCGGCAACGTCTTTAAAACGTAACATTTAATGATGTCAGTAAAAAAAACTGAGTGCCGGTCCTGACTGTCCTCCACCGGTAAGACCTACACTTTTTCTGCCTGTCTGGCATGCTTTTAGACCTAGTAGTGTACTACGAGCATCTTTGAGTACACATCTGTGGTCTTGCATTTACCTACCTTTGGTTTGTCCTGTCAGACCCACTCCAACTTGTTTAGGGGTAGTGCTGGGGATCACATCAAAGGGGACCTGGTATGTTAGACGCATTCCAGGTCCTTTGTTGTCTCTGTCTGTGTTGCATGTTTGTAAGGGGTCTATTTTCCCACTCTTGGGATTTTTTACTGACATCATTAAATGTTACGTTTTAAAAACGTTGCTGCCCCCTTTAGTTTCATGTTATCTTGAAATGCCCTTACCTTTTAGAAAATGTCCTTGTCTGCCAAATAACAGAAATCTTGCCCTATCAAGATTGAAATGTTTGAATAAAAGGATGGTAAGAGATCACAAACTCAAGAATGATTATTTGAAATTCATGGAAGGCATCCTCAAAGAAGGACATGCAGAGAAAGTTAATAACCAACCTAAAGAAGGAGAAGTGTGGTACATTCCACATCAAGGTGTCTACCACTCAAAGAAACTAGATAAGATTAGAGTGGTATTTGATTGCTCAGCAAAATACGATGGTGTTGCATTGAACGATCATTTAGAGATGTCGCGAACATAAAATTTTCGCAAATGTTCGCGAACCGGGCGAACCGCCATAGACTTCAATAGGCAGGCGAATTTTAAAAAGCATAGGGACTCTTTCTGGCCATAATAGTGATGGAAAAGTTTTTCAAGGGGACTAACACCTGGACTGTGGCATGCCGGAGGGGGATCCATGGCAAAACTCCCATGGAAAATTACGTAGTTGACGCAGAGTCGGGTTTTAATTCATAAAGGGCATAAATCACCTAACATTCCTAAATTGTTTGGAATAACGTGCTTTAAAACATCAGGTATGATGTTGCATCAATCAGGTAGTGTAAGGGTTACGCACGCTTCACAGTGACAGACCAAACTATGACAGACCAAACTCCCCGTTTAACGCACCGCAAACAACTGCAAACAGTCAATTTGCACAACCGCGGACTCCCCATTTGCACAAGGTTGGATACCAAGCTAGCCATGTCCCGTTCCTTGTCTTCACTGACGTCATTGAAGGTCTCTTCCTCCACCCAGCCACGTACAACACCAAGGGTCCCCGAAAGGTGACAACAAGCCCCCTGGGACGCCTGCTGTGGTTGGTCTTCCACCTCCTCAAAGCCACCTTCCTCCTCTGACTCCTCTTCTTCAGACTCCTCTCTCTGCGTTGCCGCAATCAACGACGACAAGGCTGCTTCTGGTGGTGATGGTGACCACAACTCTTCCTCTTCATGCTCATCTACGGCCTGATCCAGCACTCTTCGCAGGGCACGCTCCAGAAAAAACTTATATGGGATGAGGTCGATGATGTTGTCTTGGGTTTGACTGACCAGGTTTGTCACCTCCGCAAAAGGACGCATGAGCCTACAGCCATTGTGCATGAGCGTTCAGTAACGCGGCCAAAAAATACCCAGCTCCGCAGAGGCTGTCCTCTTTTTTTTTTAATAAAAAAAAATCTGTTCTTAACAGTTTAATCTCTGTTTTATCCCCTATCAGGGGCCGGTGTATGGAATAGATTTTAGGAACGGGAGATGGAAAAAGATGCTTGGTCAGTCCTCTTACTTCCAATTTGGGGCACTGCGCGTGTGCCATGCAATGTACTGTACTACCAGATATGAGTGGTATGTTAAGTAGTACTATTCCTATCAGTTTAATCCCTGTTACGTCCCCTATCAGAGGACGTGTATGGAATAGATTTTAGGAACCGGGAGATGGAAAAAGATGCTTGGTCGGTCTTCTTACTTCCAATTTGGGGCACTGCGCGTACACCTTGCAATGTACTGTGCTACCAGATATGAGTGGTATGTTAAGTAGTACTATTCCTATCAGTTTAATCCCTGTTACGTCCCCTATCAGGGGCCGGTCTATGGAATCGATTTTAGACAACCGCAAAGAGTTGTCAATAGTTAACATACTTATGACATAAATTTTATTCCTCTATGCGTCAATCTTGGTGTAGTGATGACTGTGCTCGTGCGCACGTTTGGGAGATTGCAGGCGATGGCGGTTTTTCAAAGCCTATGGTCGTGCTTAGGTAGTTCAGTGCAGTTAAGTGACCCAGAAAACAATGATTCTGCAGTGTGGGCCTATTGTTCGCCTAGTAGGCTTTAATGATCACCTTAGATGATCACAAAGAAAATTCATGTTTTTTCTATGCAAAATTATCCAGCCGATCGCTTTTGGTCTGTTCACAATGAAGCAACGACCTTATCTCATCTGGGGTGTGCCAACATTGCCATTGCCATTGCCAACACACTCATAGAGGTGATTGCTTTATTGTGATACGCAAGCCCCTTCACCACAACAAGGTAACGATCACGAAGGGGAATTGACACATGTACAGTACAGACCAAAAGTTTGGACACACTTTCTCATTCAAAGAGTTTTCTTTATTTTCATGACCATGAAAATTGTAGATTCACACTGAAGGCATCAAAACTATGAATTAACACATGTGGAATTATATACATAACAAACAAGTGTGAAACAACTGAAAATATGTCATATTCTAGGTTCTTCAAAGTAGCCACCTTTTTCTTTGATTACTGCTTTGCACACTCTTGGCATTCTCTTGATGAGCTTTAAGAGGTAGTCCCCTGAAATGGTTTTTACTTCACAGGTGGGCCCTGTCAGGTTTAATAAGTGGGATTTCTTGCCTTATAAATGGGGTTGGGACCATCAGTTGCGTTGAGGAGAAGTCAGGTGGATACACAGCTGATAGTCCTACGGAATAGACTGTTAGAATTTGTATTATGGCAATTTGTAGAATTTGTATTAAGAAAAAAGCAGCTAAGTAAAGAAAAACTAGTGGCCATCATTACTTTAAGAAATGAAGGTCAGTCAGTCAGCTGAAAAATTGGGAAAACTTTGAAAGTAAGGGCTATTTGACCATGAAGGAGAGTGATGGGGTGCTGCGCCAGATGACCTGGCCTCCACTGTCACCGGACCTGAAACCAATCGAGATGGTTTGGGGTGAGCTGGACCGCAGAGTGAAGGCAAAAGGGCCAACAAGTCCTAATCATCTCTGGGAACTCCTTCAAGACTGTTGGAAGACCATTTCAGGGGACTACCTCTTGAAGCTCATCAAGAGAATGCCAAGAGTGTGCAAAGCAGTAATCAAAGCAAAAGGTGGCTACTTTGAAGAACCTAGAATATGACATATTTTCAGTTGTTTCACACTTGTTTGTTATGTATATAATTCCACATGTGTTAATTCATAGTTTTGATGCCTTCATAGTCATGAAAATAAAGAAAACTCTTTGAATGAGGTGTGTCCAAACTTTTGGTCTGTACTGTATGTGCCTTTTTTTTTTTTTTTTGCAGCCACAGTGCAACACCAGAGGCCAGAAAAATTAGGCATGCACACATGCCTGAAAAATTTGGTATTGTTGCAGCCTCTGCTGTAGCAGCAGCCGGAAAAATTGATCTTTTCCAGGCAGAAAGTGCACTAAAACATTGCGGATTGAACCCTAGTTGGTGGCCGAGAAGTCACGCAAGTCATCCGGCACGCAGAGATAAAATACAGCAGCGTGTGGACCATTTTTAGCCCAAGGCAGCTCATCTCATTAGGCCTTTTTTAGTCAAATGTATCGCCCACTGTCAGTCCCTTCGGGCTCTATGGCTCATTCATCTTAATAAAGGTGAGGTAATATAGACTTTTTTGACCTAGGCGACTTCTCTTCTCAGTGACAATACCTCCTGCTGCACTGAAGGTCCTTTCTGACAGGACACTTGAAGCGGGGCAGGCCAGAATTTCTATCGCAAATTGGGATAGCTCAGGCCACAGGTCAAGCCTGCACACCCAATAGTCAAGGGGTTCATCGCTCCTCAGAGTGTCGATATCTGCAGTTAAGGCGAGGTAGTCTGCTACCTGTCGGTCGAGTCGTTCTCTGAGGGTGGACCCCGAAGGGCTGTGGCGATGCGTAGGACTTAAAAATCTCTGCATGTCCTCCATCAACAACACGTCTGTAAAGCGTCCTGTCCTTGCCGTCGTGGTCATGGTAGGAGGAGGATTACTTTCACCTCTTCCCCTGTTAGATTCCCGTTGTGCTGTGACACCACCCTTATACGCTGTGTAAAGCATGCTTTTTAACTTGTTTTGGAACTGCTGCATCCTTTCCGACTTCCGGTAATTCGGTAACATTTCAGCCACTTTCTGCTTATACCGGGGGTCTAGTAGAGTGGCCACCCAGTACAGGTCGTTCTCCTTCAGCCTTTTTATACGAGGGTCCCTCAACAGGCATGACAGCATGAAAGACCCCATTTGCACAAGGTTGGATGCCGAGCTACTCATGTCCCGTTCCTCGTCCTCACTGATGTCATTGAAGGTCTGTTCTTCCCCCAGCCACGTACAACACCACGGGTACCAGATAGGTGACAACGAGCACCCTGGGATGCCTGCTGTGGTTGGTCTTCCTCCTCCTCAAAGCCACATTCCTCCTCTGACTCCTCTTCCTCAGACTCCTCTTCCAGCGTTGCCGCAGGTCCAGCAAGCGATGCTGATAAGGCTGTTTCTGGTGGTGATGGTGACCACAACTCTTCCTCTTCACGCTCATCTACGGCCTGATCCAGCACTCTTCGCAGGGCACGCTCCAGGAAAAAAACAAATGGAATGATGTCGCTGATGGTGCCTTCGGTGTGACTAACTAGGTTTGTCACCTCCTCAAAAGGACACATGAGCCTACAGGCATTGTGCATGAGCGTCCAGTAACGTGGCAAAAAAAATACCCAGCTCCGCAGAGGCTGTCCTAGCACCCCGGTCATACAAATACTCATTGATGGCTTTTTATTGTTGGAGCAGGCGGTCGAACATTAGGAGTGTTGAATTCCAATGTGTCGGGCTGTCGCAAATCAAGCGCCTCACTGGCATGTTGTTTCGCCGCTAAATATCTGTAAAAGTGCGCCATGGCCGTGTAGGAATGCCTGAAATGGCCACACACCTTCCTGGCCTGCTTGAGTATGTCCTGTAAGCCTGGGTACTTATGCACAAAGCATTGTACTATCAGATTCAACACATGTGCCATGCACGGCACATGTGTCAACTTGATCAAATTCAATGCCGCCAACAAATTGCTTCCGTTGTCACACACCACTTTGCTGATCTCCAGTTGGTGCGGAGTCAGCCACTTATCCACCTGTGCATTCAGGGCGGACAGGAGTGCTGGTCCGGTGTGACTCTCTGCTTTCAGGCAAGTCAACCCCAAGATGGCATGACACTGTCGTACCTGGGATGTGGAATAGCCCATGGGGAGCTGGGGGGGTGCAGTTGATGTAGAGCAAGACGTGGAAAAGAGGACTCAGCCGTGGAGGTTAGCGGAGAGGATGGAGTAGGAGGAGTAGAAGAGGTGGCAGCAGGCCTGCCTGCAAGTCGTGGCGGTGTCACCAACTCCTCTGCAGAGCCACGCATTCCATGCTTAGCAGCCGTCAGCAGGTTTACCCAATGCGCAGTGTTTCGTGATATACCTGCCCTGACCGTGCTTTGCAGACCAGGTATCAGTGGTCAGATGGACCCTTGCCCCAACACTGTGTGCAAGACATGCCATGACTTCCTTTTCCACAATAGAGTACAGGTTGGGGATTGCCTTTTGTGAAAAGAAATTTCGGCCGGGTACCTTCCACTGCGGTGTCCCAATAGCTAAATTTTTTTTGAAGACCTCAGACTCCACCAGCTTGTATGGTAAAAGCTGGTGGGCTAAGAGCTCCGACAAGCCAGCTGTCAGACGCCGGGCAAGGGGGTGACTCTGTGACATTGGCTTCTTACTCTCAAACATTTCCTTGACAGACACCTGACTGTGGGCAGATGAGCAGGAACTGCTGAAGGTGAGAGGCGGAGTGGCGGATGGTTGAGAGGGGACAAGGAGGACAGCAGTGGTTGACGTGGCTGAAGATGCTGGACCAGGAGGAGGATGGCGGCTTTGGGTTTGTGTGCTGCTTGTACTCATGTGTTGATCCCATAAGGGTTTGTGATTTGAGATCATATGCCTTCGCAAAGCAGTTGTACCTAGGTGGGTGTTGGACTTCCCACGACTCAGTTTCTTTTGGCACAGGTTGCAAACGGCATCGCTGTTATCAAAGGCAGACACACAAAAAAAATGCCACACTTCTGAGCTTTGCAATGACGGCATTCTGGTAGTGGCCACAGCATGCGTTAATTGGCGTCCTGTCTGGCTGACCCCGGGTGCTGATGCATGCTGTCCGACTGTGCCACTAGCTCCTTGCGATGACCTCCCCCTGCTTCCAACTTGTCTCCTCCTCCTCCTCTCTGTCTCCCCATCTGAACTATCCCCCTGTTCTTCTTCTCTTCGAGCGGGCACCCACGTGACATCCAAGGACACATCGTCATCATCAACCGCTTTACTTGTATCTGACAACTCAGCAAAGGAAGCAGCAGCGGGAACAACATCATCATCATCACACCGTACGTCCATGTGTGTAATGCTGCCTGACTGAGACATATCCCTGTTATCTACATCCTCGGGCAATAATGGTTGCGCATCACTCATTTCTTCCAACTGATGTGTAAATAACTCCTCTGACAGATCAAGTGAAGCAGCTGTGGTGCTAGTGTTGGTGGTGGCGGCAGGTGGGCGAGTGGTAACTTGAGAGGTGCCCGAACCTGAGCTGGAGGAGGATGGTGCGTCAAGGTTCTGAGCGGAAGCTGTAGAAGATTGGGTGTCCTGTGTTAGCCAGTCAACTATGTCCTCAGAACTTTTCGAGTTCAGGGTACGTGGCCTCTGAACAATGGGCATTATTCTTGGGCCAAAGGGAATCACAGCACCACGACCACGACGGCCCCTGCGGGGTGGCCTGCCTCTGCCTGCCATTTTTTTTTAGATTAGTTGTACTATGCGTGCAAGCTACTGTGACACCAGATATAAGTGGTGGCACTGTGCACTGGCAGTAATAGGCACAGTACACACTGTAGGCCTAACACACACGCTTGCAGGCAACTAACTGCAATTATATTACAGTAAAAAAATATGATATTTTTTTTTAATGTAATCTACTGTGACACCAGATATGAGTGGCATTGTGCACTGGCAGTAGTTGGCACAGTACACACTCTAGGCCTAACACACACACTTGCAGGCAACTAACAGCAATTATATTACAGTCAAATTTTTTATTTATTTTTTTAAATGTAATCTACTGTGACACCAGATATGCGTGGCACTGTGCACTGGCAGTAGTTGGCACAGTACACACTGTAGTTTTTTTTAATGTAACCTACAGTGACACCAGATATGAGTGGCACTGGTGGCACTGTGCACTCTCAGTAGTTGCACAGTACACACTGTAGGCCTAACACACACACTTGCAGGCAACTAACTGCAATTAAATGACAGTCAAAAAAGTTTTTTTTTTTTTATGTAATCTACTGTGACACCAGATATGAGTGGCACTGGTGGTACTGTGCACTGGCAGTAGTTGGCACAGTACACACTGTAGGCCTAACACACACGCTTGCAGGCAACTAACTGCAATTATATTACAGTCAAAAAAGTTTTTTTTTTTAAATGCAAGCTACTGTGACACCAGATATGAGTGGTGGCACTGGGCACAGTATACGCTGTGTGCCTGACACACACGCTGGCAGGCAACTGCAATTAGAGTACAGAGGAAAAAAATAAATAAAAGCAGACTGATGTACTAGCCCTAAAAAGGGCTTTTTGGGGTGCTGTCAGGACGCTGTCCTTACAGCAGAGATCAGATGAGTCTTTCAGGACTGGAGTGGACACTGAATACACTGGCCTAGCTATCGACTTCCCTATTAAATCAGCAGCAGCTAAACTGTCCCTTCTCTCACTAAGACTGCAGCTTCCGAATGAATCTAAAATGGATGCTGTCCAGGAGGTGGGAGGGTCTGGGAGGGAGGGTATGCTGCTTATCGGCTGGAATGTGTCTGCTGACTGTGAGGTACAGGGTCAAAGTTTGCTCAATGATGACGAATAGGGGGCGGACCGAACATTGCATATGTTCGCCCGCCGAGGCGAACGCGAACAAGCTATGTTCGTCGGTGAATAGTTCGGGACATCTCTACGATCATTTACTAAAAGGACCAGATCTTACAAACACTCTGCCTGGAGTACTCTGTAGATTCAGAAAGTATCCCGTAGCAGTCATGTGTGACGTTGAAAAGATGTTCCACCAGTTTCATGTGAAGAATGGAGATAGAGACTTCCTGAGGTTCCTATGGTGGGATGATGGCGATACAGATTCAGAGCCAGCAGAATACAGAATGAAAGTACACTTGTTTGGAGCAGCATCGTCTCTAGGTTGCGCCAATTATGGTATGAAGTACCTGGCCAATCAGAATGAAAAGAGATGCCCACCAGCAGCAAATTTTCTGAAGAAAAACTTTTATGTAGATGATGGTCTTATAAGTCTAGAGTCCACAGAATCTGCAATCAAACTAGCGAAAGAAAGCCAAGAGTTATGCACAAGAGGAAACCTGCACCTTCATAAATTCATCTCAAACAACAGAGAGGTACTGGAATCCATCAGTGACTCTGAACGTGCATCAACAATGAATAATGTAGATCTCAATTATGATCATCTTCCAGTTCAGAACGTACTTGGATTGGGATGGAATGTAGAGAATGACAAGTTCTTATTTGAAGTATCTATTGAAGAGAAAATTGCAACTAGATGTACCATTCTTTCCACAGCGGCTTCTATATATGATCCATTAGGATCCTTGGCCCCAGTGATCCTCAAAGCAAAATAAATACTACAAGAATTATGCAGACAGAAGTTGGGATAGGGACGAGTCCATACCTGAAAATTTGAGGCCAAGGTGGGAGAGTTGGATAAGAGACTTGCAAAACTTGAGAGAAGTTCGGATACCCAGATGTTTTGTACCTCATGATTTTGGAAAGTACAAGAAAATAGAACTTCATCACTTTTCAGATACCAGTAGTTATGGTTATGAATAAAAGGATGGTAAGAGATCACAAACTCAAGAATGATTATTTGAAATTAATGGAAGGCATCCTCAAAGAAGGACATGCAGAGAAAGTTAATAACCAACCTAAAGAAGAAGTGTGGTACATTCCACATCAAGGTGTCTACCACTCAAAGAAACCAGATAAGATTAGAGTGGTATTTGATTGCTCAGCAAAATACGATGGTGTTGCATTGAACGATCATTTACTAAAAGGACCAGATCTTACAAACACTATGCCTGGAGTACTCTGTAGATTCAGAAAGTATCCCGTAGCAGTCATGTGTGATGTTGAAAAGATGTTCCACCAGTTTCATGTGAAGAATGGAGATAGAGACTTCCTGAGGTTCCTATGGAGGGATGATGGCAATACAGATTCAGAGCCAGCAGAATACAGAATGAAAGTATACTTGTTTGGAGCAGCATCGTCTCCAGGTTGCGCCAATTATGGTATGAAGTACCTGGCCAATCAGAATGAAAAGAGATGCCCATCAGCAGCAAATTTTCTGAAGAAAAACTTTTATGTAGATGATGGTCTTATAAGTCTAGAGTCCACAGAATCTGCAATCAAACTAGTGAAAGAAAGCCAAGAGTTATGCGCAAGAGGAAACCTGCGCCTTCATAAATTCATCTCAAACAACAGAGAGGTACTAGAATCCATCAGTGACTCTGAATGTGCATCAACAATGAAGAATGTAGATCTCAATTATGATCATCTTCCAGTTCAGAACGTACTTGGATTGGGATGGAATGTAGAGAATGACAAGTTCTTATTTGAAGTATCTATTGAAGAGAAAATTGCAACTAGATGTACTATTCTTTCCACAGTGGCTTCTATATATGATCCATTAGTATCCTTGGCCCCAGTGATCCTCAAAGCAAAATAAATACTACAAGAATTATGCAGACAGAAGTTGGGATGGGACGAGTCCATACCTGAAAATTTGAGGCCAAGGTGGGAGAGTTGGATAAGAGACTTGCAAAACTTGAGAGAAGTTCGGATACCCAGATGTTTTGTACCTCATGATTTTGGAAAGTACAAGAAAATAGAACTTCATCACTTTTCAGATACCAGTAGTTATGGTTATGGTCAGTGCTCCTACATAAGAGTAATAGGAGAAGAAAAGATACACTGTGCCTTGGTTATGGGGAAGGCCAGAGTTGCACCTACCAGTATTCAGACAATACCAAGACCTGAGAGCAGCTGTTGTTTCAGCATCGGTAAGCAAGTTTCTGAGAGAAGAACAAATCCAGAACATTGGCATCACATTGACACAAAGCATAACGCAGCAGATCATGCTTTAAGAGGCCTGAATGTAACAGAATTGAACAATTCTAATTGGTTCACCGTCCCAGAGTTCCTTTGGGAAAAGGAAATCACGCCCCCGTAAAGTTTACACAGAATTGTCTATGGATGATCCAGAAGCAAAAGTTGTACAAAACATTGAGCACTGCTGCCAAGTGTCAAGATGACATACTTGAAAGACTAGCCAGATGTTCAAAATGGAATACAGTTATAAATGTAGTAGCTCGAATTCAACGTTTGGCAACGGGAATCAGAAAGAAGGAATTGTTGAATGTAGAAGAAAGAATGAAAGCTGAAGAAACAGTCATAAGACTTATTAAACAGAGATTCTACAGTGAAGAGTTGAAGAGACTTAGTCAAGAATAGGGATGAGCGAACCCGAACATTTTCATAAAAGTCCGGGTTCGAGTTCGGTGTTCGGCGCTTTCTTGGCGCTTTTTGAAAGGCTGCAAAGCAGCCAATCAACAAGCATCATACTACTTGCCCCAAGAGGCCATCACAGCCATGCCTACTATTGGCATGGCTGTGATTAGCCAGTGCAGCATGTGACCCAGCCTCTATATAAGCTTGGGTCACGTAGCGCTTCACGTCACTCTGCTGATACAAGATTAGGGAGAGGTTGCAGCTACGACGTTAAGGCGAGATTAGGCAGTGATTAACTCCTCCAAAAGACTTCATTCAGTGATTGATCTACAGCTGTGGATCATTGAACTGCTGCTATTCAATTGCTCAGTGTTTTTAGGCTGCCCAGAGCGTTTTTCAGTTACTTTTTTCTGGGGTGATCGGCGGCCATTTTGTGGCTTGTGGTGCGCCAGCACAAGCTGCCACCAAGTACATTTAACCATCAATAGTGTGGTGATTTTTTGCTATATCCTACATCAGGGTCAAGCTTTCATCAAGTGCATTTAACCATCAATAGTGTGGTTATTTTTTGGCCATATACTACATCAGGGGCAAGTTGAGCCTGTCACAAAGTGCATTTAACCATCAATAGTGTGGTTATTTTTTGGCCATATACTACATCAGGGGCAAGTTGAGCCTGTCACCCAGCGCCTAAAAAATAGGCCTCACATTTATATTAATCCAAATCTGTCATTACTGCTTTAGCTGGTCAAGTTATTTAGTGTCCGTCAAAGCACAGTTTTTGTTCTGGGTTGAAAAACAATTCCCAAATTTGCAATTCTCAAAATTAGTGGTTTCTGCTGTATCAGGCCTACTTTAAATCTATCCCTAAAAGGGTATATTAGATTCAAGGTGCTGATAGCGTAAATCTCAAGAACTTCACACACACGCTACAGTGCAGATCCAAGTCTAATTCTGTGATTAAACGTATACCTTTCACCCAGCGCCTAAAAAATAGGCCTCACATTTATATTCATCCAAACCTGTCATTACTGTTTTAGCTGGTCAAGTTATTTAGTGTCCGTCAAAGCACAGTTTTTGTTCTGGGTTGAAAAACAATTCCCAAATTTGCAATTCTCAAAATTAGTGGTTTCTGCTGTATCAGGCCTACTTTAAATCTATCCCTAAAAGGGTATATTAGATTCAAGGTGCTGATAGGGAAATTCTCAAGAACTTCACACACACGCTACAGTGCAGATCCAAGTCTAATTCTGTGATTAAACGTATACCTGTCACCCAGCGCCTAAAAAAATAGGCCTCACATTTATATTCATCCAAATCTGTACTGTTTTAGCTGGTCAAGTTATTTTTAGTGTCCGTCAAAGCACAGTTTTTGTTCTGGGTTGAAAAACAATTCCCAATTTTGCAATTCTCAAAATTAGTGGTTTCTGCTGTATCAGGCCTACTTTAAATCTATCCCTAAAAGGGTATATTAGATTCAAGGTGCTGATAGGGTAATTCTCAAAAACTTCACACACACGCTACAGTGCAGATCCAAGTCTAATTCTGTGATTAAACGTATACCTGTCACCCAGCGCCTAAAAAAATAGGCCTCACATTTATATTCATCCAAATCTGTACTGTTTTAGCTGGTCAAGTTATTTTTAGTGTCTGTCAAAGCACAGTTTTTGTTCTGGGTTGAAAAACAATTCCCAATTTTGCAATTCTCAAAATTAGTGGTTTCTGCTGTATCAGGCCTACTTTAAATCTATCCCTAAAAGGGTATATTAGATTCAAGGTGCTGATAGGGTAATTCTCAAGAACTTCACACACACGCTACAGTGCAGATCCAAGTCTAATTCTGTCTGTAAACGTATACCTGTCACCCAGCGCCTAAATAATGGGCCTCAAATTTATATTCAGCTAAATCTGTCATTACTGGTGTGCCTGTATTAGTGTAATACGGTACCTAAATAGATAGCCAGATAGTGTTAGGTGTCTGTAAAAAAAGGCCTGAATTTTAATTCAATACATTGGCCCGAATAATATTTTTCTTATTGTGGTGAACGGTAACAATGAGGAAAACATCTAGTAAGGGACGCGGACGCGGACATGGTCGTGGTGGTGTTAGAGGACCCTCTGGTGCTGGGAGAGGACGTGGCCGTTCTGCCACAGCCACACGTCCTAGTGTACCAACTACCTCAGGTCCCAGTAGCCGCCAGAATTTACAGCCATATTTGATGGGGCCCAATGCCGTTCTAAGGATGGTAAGGCCTGAGCAGGTACAGGCATTAGTCAATTGGGTGGCCGACAGTGCATCCAGCACGTTCACATTATCTCCCACCCAGTCTTCTGCAGAAAGCGCACAGATGGCACATGAAAACCAAGCCCATCAGTCTGTCACATCACCCCCATGGATATCAGGGAAACTGTCTGAGCCTCAAGTTATGCAGCAGTCTCTTATGCTGTTTGAAGACTCTGCTGGCAGGGTTTCCCAAGGGCATCCACCTAGCCCTTCCCAAGGGGTGGAAGAGATAGAATGCACTAACGCACAACCACTTATGTTTCCTGATGATGAGGACATGGGAATACCACCTCAGCACGTCTGTGATGATGACGAAACACAGGTGCCAACTGCTGCGTCTTTCTGCAGTGTGCAGACTGAACAGGAGGTCAGGGATCAAGACTGGGTGGAAGACAATGCAGGGGACGATGAGGTCCTAGACCCCACATGGAATGAAGGTCGTGCCACTGGCTTTCACAGTTCGGAGGAAGAGGCAGTGGTGAGACCGAGCCAACAGCGTAGCAAAAGACAAAGAGGGAGCAGTGGGCAAAAGCAGAACACCCGCCGCCAAGAGACTCCGCCTGCTACTGACCGCCGCCATCTGGGACCGAGCACCCCAAAGGCAGCTTCAAGGAGTTCCCTGGCATGGCACTTCTTCAAACAATGTGCTGACGACAAGACCCGAGTGGTTTGCACGCTGTGCCATCAGAGCCTGAAGCGAGGCATTAACGTTCTGAACCTTAGTACAACCTGCATGACTAGGCACCTGCATGCAAAGCATGAACTGCAGTGGAGTAAACACCTTAAAAACAAGGAAGTCACTCAGGCTCCCCCTGCTACCTCTTCTGCTGCTGCTGCCGCCTCGGCCTCTTCCTCCGCCTCTGGAGGAACGTTGGCACCTGCCGCCCAGCAAACATGGGATGTACCACCAACACCACCACCTCCGTCACCAAGCATCTCAACCATGTCACACGGCAGCGTTCAGCTCTCCATCTCACAAACATTTGAGAGAAAGCGTAAATTTCCACCTAGCCACCCTCGATCCCTGGCCCTGAATGCCAGCATTTCTAAACTACTGGCCTATGAAATGCTGTCATTTAGGCTGGTGGACACAGACAGCTTCAAACAGCTCATGTCGCTTGCTGACCCACAGTATGTTGTTCCCAGCCGGCACTACTTCTCCAAGAGAGCCGTGCCTTCCCTGCACAACCAAGTATCCGATAAAATCAAGTGTGCACTGCGCAACGCCATCTGTGGCAAGGTCCACCTAACCACAGATACGTGGACCAGTAAGCACGGCCAGGGACGCTATATCTCCCTAACTGCACAATGGGTAAATGTAGTGGCGGCTGGGCCCCAGGCGGAGAGCTGTTTGGCGCACGTCCTTCCGCCGCCAAGGATCGCAGGGCAACATTCTTTGCCTCCTGTCTCCTCCTCCTCCTATTCAGCTTCCTCCTCCTCTTCTTCCACCTGCTCATCCAGTCAGCCACACACCTTCACCACCAACTTCAGCACAGCCCGGGGTAAACGTCAGCAGGCCGTTCTGAAACTCATATGTTTGGGGGACAGGCCCCACACCGCACAGGAGTTGTGGCGGGGTATAGAACAACAGACCGACGAGTGGTTGCTGCCGGTGAGCCTCAAGCCTGGCCTGGTGGTGTGCGATAATGGGCGAAATCTCGTTGCAGCTCTGGGACTAGCCGGTTTGATGCACATCCCTTGCCTGGCACATGTGCTGAATTTGGTGGTGCAGAAGTTCATTCACAACTACCCCAACATGTCAGAGCTGCTGCATAAAGTGCGGGCCGTCTGTTCGCGCTTCTGGTGTTCACATCCTGCCGCTGCTCGCCCAGCGTAACTTCGGCCTTCCCGCTCACTGCCTCATATGAGACGTGCCCACCAGGTGTAACTCCACCTTGCACATGCTGGACAGACTGTGCGAGCACTGTAGTGTCCCACTAGGTGAAGGTGGGCACTGCACAAAAGGGGTTAATGTGTCTTTATTACATTTAATGTTATGTGTATGCATTTCCCTGTGTTAGCTGGTGTCAGGCCTGTCAGGGTGTAGTTTAGCCTCCCAGACGTTAGAGGGAGCTAGAGAGCCCTAGATATATATAGGAAGGCCCAGACAGGGGAGTGGTAGTTCATTCCAGGGGACTAGAGGAGTTACTTCGTCCACCTGAAGCTCCTGAGGCTAGGATTAGCTCAGTAGAGACACCCCAGTTGCAGGACAGAACCTCCTGGGAGAAACCCACAGTCCTTCCTCAGCAAAGTAAGGATCTTACCAGCAAAGATAAGTAACACTGATGGGCAGATGCTTTAGAAAGAAAAGCAAGGATTTAATACGAGAGGAAGATATATATATACCAAGGATTTAAGCCACCATTTAGGCATCCGGGCCTTGGGATTGAAACCAGACAGGAGTTCTAGAAAAGGACAGTGTATGCTATTTCTGAGGAAAGGTACAACCTGATTCTGAGTGCATTGTGGAATTACCCTCTGAGTATCTTGCATAATTACTACCTGCCATCGTGTGGAATAAAGCCTGCTTGTAAAGCTGTGATCTAAAGGACTGGGTTAACATCTGTATGTACAAAGTTGGACTGTTCAGTAAAGCAACGTTTGGTTCACTATACCATCTGTGTACCTCAGTTATTCCAACTATACATCGGTGTGCCACCGTTACAGGCACTGGCGTCACGAATCCAAAAGGGACCTTGCCCCAGGCACTCAAAATACCTGTAACATCCAGGGCACCTCATCCACCATCAGGCCTGGTCCCTACATACCGAGTGTGCCCCAGAGGAACTGTGTCTACCTCTCCTTCACTGCCGCATGCCTGCCCAGGGTTCCCCAATACAGTGAGCAACCCTCGATTGCCCTTAACCGTGACCTCGCTTCGCTATACCCTGCAGGTCTGGCGTGCTGCAGCAGCAGCAGCAGGCCATAGTGGAGTTTCAGCTGCAGCACGCACGGGTCAGTCGCACTGCGGATCAGCCCCACTTCACCACCAATGACTGGGCCTCCATGCGAGACCTGTGTGCCCTGTTGCGCTGTTTCGGATACTCCACCAACATGGCCAGTGGCGATGACGCCGTTATCAGCGTTACAATACCACTTCTATGTCTCCTTGAGAAAACACTTAGGGCGATGATGGAAGAGGAGGTGGCCCAGGAGGAGGAGGAGGAAGAGGGGTCATTTTTAGCACTTTCAGGCCAGTCTCTTCGAAGTGATTTAGAGGGAGGTTTCTTGCAACAGCAGAGGCCAGGTACAATTGTGGCCAGACAGGGCCCACTACTGGAGGACGAGGAGGACGAGGATGAGGAGGAGGATGAAGCAGGTTCACAGCGGGCTGGCACCCAACGCAGCTCGGGCCCATCACTGGTGCGTGGCTGGGGGGAAACGCAGGACGATGACGATACGCCTCCCACAGAGGACAGCTTGTCCTTACCTCTGGGCAGCCTGGCACACATGAGCGACTACATGCTGCAGTGCCTGCGCAACGACAGCAGAGTTGCCCACATTTTAACGTGTGCGGACTACTGGGTTGCCACCCTGCTGGATCCACGGTACAAAGACAATGTGCCCACCTTACTTCATGCACTGGAGCGTGATAGTAAGATGCGCGAGTACAAGTGCACGTTGGTAGACGCGCTACTGAGAGCATTCCCAAATGTCACAGGGGAACAAGTGGAAGACCAAGGCGAAGGCAGAGGAGGAGCAAGAGGTCGCCAACGCAGCTGTGTCACTGCCAGCTCCTCTGAGGGCAGGATTAGCATGGCAGAGATGTGGAAAAGTTTTGTCACCACGCCACAGCTAACTGCACCACCACCTGATACGGAACGTGCTAGCAGGAGGCAACATTTCAATAACATGGTGGAACAGTACCTGTGCACACCCCTCCACGTACTGACTGATGGTTCGGCCCCATTCAACTTCTGGGTCTCCAAATTGTCCACGTGGCCAGAGCTAGCCTTTTATGCCTTGGAGGTGCTGGCCTGCCCGGCGGCCAGCGTTTTGTCTGAACATGTATTCAGCACGGCAGGCAGCGTCATTACAGACAAACACAGCCGCCTGTCTACAGCCAATGTGGACAAGCTGACGTTCATAAAAATGAACCAGGCATGGATCCCACAGGACCTGTCCATCCCTTGTGCAGATTAGACATTAACTACCTCCCCTTAACAATATATTATTGTACTCCAGGGCACTTCCTCATTCAATCCTATTTTTATTTTCATTTTACCATTATATTGCGGGGCAACCCAAAGTTGAATGAACCTCTCCTCTGTCTGGGTGCCGGGGCCTAAAAATATCTGACAGTGGCCTGTTCCAGTGGTGGGTAACATGAAGCCTGATTCTCTGCTATGATATGAAGACTGATTCTCTGCTGACATGAAGCCTGAATCTCTGTTATGGGACCTCTCTCCTCTGCCTGGGTGCCGGGGCCTAAATATGTGACAATGGACTGTTCCAGTAGTGGGTGACGTGAAGCCTGATTCTCTGCTATGACATGAAGACTGATTCTCTGCTGACATGAAGCCTGAATCTCTGTTATGGGACCTCTCTCCTCTGTCTGGGTGCAGGGGCCTAAAAATATCTGACAGTGGCCTGTTCCAGTGGTGGGTGACGTGAAGCCTGATTCTCTGCTATGACATGAAGACTGATTCTCTGCTGATATGAAGCCAGATTCTCTGTTACGGGACCTCTCTCCTCTGCCTGGGTGCCTGGGCCTAAATATCTGACAATGGACTGTTCCAGTGTTGGGTGACGTAAAGCATGATTCTCCACTATGACATGCAGACTGATTCTCTGCTGACATGAAGCCAGATTCTCTGTTACGGGACCTCTCTCCTCTGCCTGGGTGCAGGGGCCTAAATATCTGACAATGGACTGTTCCAGTGTTGGGTGACGTGAAGCCTGATTCTCTGCTATGACATGCAGACTGATTCTCTGCTGACATGAAGCCAGATTCTCTGTTACGGGACCTCTCTCCTCTGCCTGGGTGCCTGGGCCTAAATATCTGACAATGGACTGTTTCAGTGTTGGGTGACATAAAGCATGATTCTCTGCTATGACATGCAGACTGATTCTCTGCTGACATGAAGCCAGATTCTCTGTTACGGGACCTCTCTCCTCTGCCTGGGTGCCTGGGCCTAAATATCTGACAATGGACTGTTCCAGTGTTGGGTGACGTGAAGCCTGATTCTCTGCTATGACATGCAGACTGATTCTCTGCTGACATGAAGCCAGATTCTCTGTTACGGGACCTCTCTCCTCTGCCTGGGTGCCGGGGCCTAAATATATGACAATGGACTGTTACAGTGGTGGGTGACGTGAAGCCAGATTCTCTGCTATGGCATGAAGCCAGATTCTCTGCTGACGTGAAGCCAGATTCTCTGCTATGGGACCTCTCTCCAATTGATATTGGTTAATTTTTATTTATTTTATTTTTATTCATTTCCCTATCCACATTTGTTTGCAGGGGATTTACCTACATGTTGCTGCCTTTTGCAGCCCTCTAGCTCTTTCCCGGGCTGTTTTACAGCCTTTTTAGTGCCGAAAAGTTTGGGTCCCCATTGACTTCAATGGGGTTCGGGACGAAGTTCGGGTCAGGTTCGGTTCCCGAACCCGAACATTTCCGGGAAGTTCGGCCGAACTTCTCGAACCCGAACATCCAGGTGTTCGCTCAACTCTAGTCAAGAACCTAAAAGGCTTCCAAACAACCACCCATGGTACAAGCTTAATCTTGTTCTGCAGGATGGTATACTGAAGGTGGGAGAGAGACTGGAAAATGCATTGTTACCTAGCAGAGTGAAGCATCCAGCAATTCTACCCAAAAACTCTACCTTCACAATATTGATTATTGATCACTACCACAACAAAATCCTTGCATCAAGGAAGAAGCTTTACACAAAGCTGTTTGAGAGAAGGTGGTTACTGGATAGTAAAAGGGAGCAAACTTATAGCAAAGTATATAAGTAAATGTGTTGTCTGCAGAAAGGCACGTAGACCTACCGAAGAGCAAGGAATGGCAGATTTACCGGTAGATCGTGTAAACCCATCACCACCATTTCTTTATAGCGGAATGGATTGTTTTGGCCCATTCATCACCAAACAGAGCCACAAGGAGTACAAGAGATATGGACTAATATTTACATGTCTAAGCTCCAGGGCAATTCACCTGGAATTGTTAGACGATATGTCAACTGACGCATTCATCAAAGTCTTGAGATGTTTCATAGCCATTAGAGGTACTGTCAGAGAGCTTAGATCTGACCAAGGATCGAATTTTGTCTGAGCAAAGAATGAATTAAAGAAAGCTCTAAAAAGAGATCGATAAAGAAAAGGTAACTGATAGAGTTGAGCGGACACCTGGATGTTCGGGTTCGACGAGTTCGGCAGAACTTCAAAAAAAAGTTCGGGTTCGGGACCCGAACTTGACCCGAACTTGAACACGAACCCCATTGAAGTCAATGGGGAACCAAACTTTTGGGCACTAAAATGGCTCTAAAATAGTCCTGGAAAGATCTAGACGGCTGCAAAAGGCATCAAAATGTGCTTAAGAGCATGGCAACTGTTCTGCAAACAAATGTGGATAGGGAAATTACTTTAAATAACATAAAATACAGAAAAATTAAAAATAACAATCTGGATTTAGGAGTAGGAGGTTGAGGAGGCAGTGGATGGGTGGATGTGGCGGTGTAGGTTGACGTGGCGGTGTACAGTAGGTGGAAGCGGCGGTGAAGGAGGAATAGGTAGCCAACACTGATTTGTGTTATTTTTTATTTTTAAATTGGGGTATCCCCCAAAATATTGCGACATATAACAAAATAAAACAAAGAATAAGTGCACTTGAGTACAAGAATAGATGGTTGAGGCTGGTATAAATGTTTATTCTGCACAAGGTACGGACAAGTCCTGTGGGATCCATGCCTGGTTCATTTTAATAAATGTAAGCTTGTCCACATTGGCTGCGGCCTGTGATAATGCTCTCTGCCGGGCTAAACACACGTTCACACTATGCACCTCTAAGGCTGACAAAGCTTTTCCACATTTTGGCCATGCTAACCGTGCCTTCTCAGGTGCTGGCGGTGCCCCAGCTATGTTGGCGACCTTTTCTTCCTCCTCTGCCTTCGCCTTGTGCTTCCACTGTGTCCCCGCTGTCAGGTGGGAATGCCATCAGCAGCGTGCGCTTGTAGTCGCGCATCTTCCGATCAGTAACAGATGTTTTCACTAAATTTAGTTCCGTGTCAGCAATGCAGAGCAGGGGTTCATTCACGGCAAAAGGGGGTTCATGTCACCCAGCAATAGAACAGAGGATTTTGAAAGAACGAGGCCCATGTCACCCAGGCACAGCAGGGGTATTCATTCACGGCAAAAGTGGGTTCTATTCACCCAGCAATAGAACAGAGGATTTTGAGAGATTTAGGCCCCTGTCACCCAGGCACAGTAGGGGTTCATTCACGGCAAAAGGGGGTTCATGTCACCCAGCAATAGAACAGACGATTTTGAGAGATTTAGGCCCCTGTCACCCAGGCACAGCAGGGGTTTATTCACGGCAAAAGGGGGTTCTTGTCACCCAGCAATAGAACAGAGGATTTTGAGAGATTTAGGCCCTTGTAACCCAGGCACAGCAGGGGTTCATTCACGGCAAAACTAGCTTCATGTCACCCAGCAATAGAACAGAGGATTTTGAAAGATTTAGGCCCCTGTCACCCAGGCACAGCAGGGGTTCATTCACGGCAAAAGGGGGTTCTTTTCACCCAGCAATAGAACAGAGGATTTTGAGAGATTTAGGCCCTTGTAACCCAGGCACAGCAGGGGTTTATTCACTGCAAAACTAGCTTCATGTCACCCAGCAATAGAACAGAGGATTTTGAAAGATTTAGGCCCCTGTCACCCAGGCACAGCAGGGGTTCATTCACGGCAAAAGGGGGTTCTTTTCACCCAGCAATAGAACAGAGGATTTTGAGAGATTTAGGCCCCTGTCACCCAGGCACAGCAGGGGTTCATTCACGGCAATGTCACCCAGCAATAGAACAGAGGATTTTGAGAGATTAAGGCCCCTGTCACCCAGGCACAGCAGGGGTTTGTATACGCCAAAAATAGTAAAATGTCCCCTGACAATTGAAAATAAGATTTTTTTTCAATTTAGGGCTCTAAAATTGGCACTTTTTGGCATTAAAATGGCTCTAAAATAGTCCTTGAAAAGGCTAGAGGGATGTAAAATGTGATTAAGAGCATTGCAACTACTCTGCAAACAAATGTGGATAGGGAAATAACTATAAATAAATTAAAATAACTGAAAATTACAAATTATTAACCTGCAACTCAGAGAAGGAGGTGAATATGGAGTCGGAGGTTGAGGAGGCGGTGAATGTGGTGTTGTAGGTGGAGGCAGCAATGGAGGAGAAGGAGGTAGCCAACAATGTTTTTTTTTTTTGTTTGTTTTTATTGGTGTAGGTAGCCCCCAAAATATTGGGACAAATAAAAAAAAAGAAAACAAAGAATCATTGTACTTGACTTGAGTACAAGAATCTATGTTTGACATTGGCTGTGGACAGGCAGCTGCGTTTGTCTGTAATGACGCCCCCTGCCGTGCTAAATACACGTTCAGACAATACACTGGCTGCAGCGCAGGCCAGCACCTCCAAGACATAAAGGGCAAGCTCAGGCCATGTGCCCAATTTGGAGACCCAGAAGTTGAAGGGGGCAGACCCGTCATTCAGTACATGTAGGCGTGTGCACACATACTGCTCCACCATGTTCGTGAAATGCTACCTCCTGCTACGTTCCATATCAGCTGGTGGTGTTGGTTGTTGTGGCGTGCTGACAAAGCTTTTCCACATTTCGGCCAAGCTAACCCTGCCTTCTGAGGTGCTGGCGGTGCCCCAGCTGCGTTGGCGACCTCTTCCTCGTCCTCTGCCTTCACCTTGTGCTTCCACTGTGCCCCCCGCTGTCAGGTGGGAATGCCATCAGCAGCACATCTACCAGCGTGCGCTTGTACTCGCGCATCTTACGATCACGCTCCAGTGACGGAATTAAGGACGGTACGTTGTCCTTGTAACGGCGATCCAGCAGCGTGGCCACCCAGTAATCAGCACAAGTTAGAATGTGGGCAACTCGGCGGTCATTGCGGAGACACTGCAGCATGTAATCGCTCATGTGTGCCAGGCTGCCCAGAGGCAACGAAAAGCTGTCCTCTGTGGGAGGTGTATCGTCTGTGTCCTCTGTATCCCCCCATCCACGCACCAGTGATGGCTATGAGCTGGTCTGGGTGCCACCCTGCTGTGAACATGGTTCCTCCTCCTGCATCTCCTCCTCCTCATGCTCCACCTCCTCATCCTCCAGAACTGTGCCCTGGCGCACACAGGCGCGCGCGTTCACAGGATTGGAAGGTAAGTGAGTGGATCTCCAGCCTGCCAGCGGCGATCGTTCGCTGGCAGGCTGGAGATGCGATTTTTTTAACCCCTAACAGGTATATTAGACGCTGTTTTGATAACAGCGTCTAATATACCTGCTACCTGGTCCTCTGGTGGTCCCTTTTGTTTGGATCGACCACCAGAGGACACAGGCAGCTCAGTAATAAGTAGCACCAAACACCACTACACTACACCCCCCCTGTCACTTATTAACCCCTTATTAACCCCTGATCACCCCTGATCACCCCATATAGACTCCCTGATCACCGCCCTGTCATTGATCACCCCCCTGTCATTGATCACCCCCTTGTAAGGCTCCATTCAGACGTCCATATGTTTTTTACGGATCCACGGATACATGGATCGGATCCGCAAAACACATACGGACGTCTGAATGGAGCCTTACAGGGGGGTGATCAATGAAAGGGGGGTGATCACCCCATATAGACTCCCTGATCTCCCCCCTGTCATTGATCACCCCCCTGTCATTGATCACCCCCCTGTAAGGCTCCATTCAGACGTCCGTATGTTTTTTACGGATCCACGAATACATGGATCGGATCCGCAAAACACATACAGACGTCTGAATGGAGCCTTACAGGGGGGTGATCACCCCATATGGACTCCCTGATCACCCCCCTGTCATTGATCACCCCCCTGTAAGGCTCCATTCAGACGTCTGTATGTTTTTTACGGATCCACGGATACATGGATCGGATCCGCAAAACACATACGGACATCTGAATGGAGCCTTACAGGGGGGTGATCAATGACAGGGGGGTGATCACCCCATATAGACTCCCTGATCACCCCCCTGTCATTGACCACCCCCCTGTCATTGATCACCCCCCTGTAAGGCTCCATTCAGACGTCCGTATGTGTTTTGCGGATCCAATCCATGTATCCGTGGATCTGTAAAAAACATACGGACGTCTGAATGGAGCCTTACAGGGGGGTGATCAATGACAGGGGGGTGATCACCCCATATAGACTCCCTGATCACCCCCCTGTCATTGATCACCCCCCTGTCATTGATCATCCCCCTGTAAGGCTCCATTCAGACATTTTTTTGGCCCAAGTTAGCGGAAATTTTTTTTTTCTTACAAAGTCTCATATTCCACTAACTTGTGTCAAAAAATAAAATCTCACATGAACTCACCATACCCCTCACGGAATCCAAATGCGTAATTTTTTTTTAGACATTTATATTCCAGACTTCTTCTCACGCTTTAGGGCCCCTAGAATGCCAGGGCAGTATAAATACCCCACATGTGACCCCATTTCGGAAAGAAGACACCCCAAGGTATTCCGTGAGGGGCATATTGAGTCCATGAAAGATTGAAATTTTTGTCCCAAGTTAGCGGAAAGGGAGACTTTGTGAGAAAAAAATAAAAAATCAATTTCCGCTAACTTGTGCCAAAAAAAATTAAAATTCTATGAACTCGCCATGCCCCTCATTGAATACCTTGGGGTGTCTTCTTTCCAAAATGGGGTCACATGTGGGGTATTGATACTGCCCTGGCATTTTAGGGGCCCTAAAGCGTGAGAAGAAGTCTGGGATCCAAATGTCTAAAAATGCCCTCATAAAAGGAATGTGGGCCCCTTTGCGCATCTAGGCTGCAAAAAAGTGTCACACATCTGGTATCGCCGTACTCAGGAGAAGTTGGGCAATGTGTTTTGGGGTGTCATTTTACATATACCCATGCTGGGTGAGATAAATATCTTGGTCAAATGCCAACTTTGTATAAAAAATGGGAAAAGTTGTCGTTTGCCGAGATATTTCTCTCACCCAGCATGAGTATATGTAAAAAGACACCCCAAAACACATTGCCCAACTTCTCCTGAGTACGGCAATACCACATGTGTGACACTTTTTTGCAGCCTAGGTGGGCAAAAGGGCCCACATTCCAAACTGCACCTTTAGGATTTCACAGGTCATTTTTTACACATTTTGATTTCAAACTACTTACCACACATTAGGGCCCCTAGAATGCCAGGGCAGTATAACTACCCCACAAGTGACCCCATTTTGGAAAGAAGACACCCCAAGGTATTCCGTGAGGGGCATGGCGAGTTCCTAGAATTATTATTTTTTTGTCACAAGTTAGCGGAAAATTATGATTTTTTTTTTTCTTACAAAGTCTCATATTCCACTAACTTGTGACAAAAAATAAAAACTTCCATGAACTCACTATGCCCATCACGAAATACCTGGGGGTGTCTTCTTTCCAAAATGGGGTCACTTGTGCGGTAGTTATACTGCCCTGGCATTTTAGGGGCCCGAATGCGTGAGAAGAAGTTTGAAATCAAAATCTGTAAAAAATGGCCGGTGAAATCCGAAAAGTGCTCTTTGGAATGTGGGCCCCTTTGCCGACCTAGGCTGCAAAAAAGTGTCACACATCTGGTATCACCGTACTCAGGAGAAGTTGGGCAATGTGTTTTGGGGTGTCTTTTTACATATACCCATGCTGGGTGAGAGAAATATCTTGGCAAAAGACAACTTTTCCCTTTTTTTTTATACAAAGTTGGCATTTGACCGAGATATTTATCTCACCCAGCATGGGTATATGTAAAATGACACCCCAAAACACATTGCCCAACTTCTCCTGAGTACGGCAATACCAGCATAGGTGGGCAAAGGGGCCCACATTCCAAAGAGCACCTTTTGGATTTCACCGGCCAATTTTTTTTACAGATTTTGATTTCAAACTACTTCTCACGCATTCGGGCCCCTAAAATGCCAGGGCAGTATAACTACCCCACAAGTGACCCCATTTTGGAAAGAAGACACCCCCAGGTATTTCGTGATGGGCATAGTGAGTTCATGGTTCAAGTTTTTATTTTTTGTCACAAGTTAGTGGAATATGAGACTTTGTAAGAAAAAAATAAAATTAAAAAAAATCATCATTTTCCGCTAACTTGTGACAAAAAATAAAAAATTCTAGGAACTCGCCATGCCCCTCACAGAATACCTTGGGCTGTCTTCTTTCCAAAATGGGGTCACTTGTGGGGTAGTTATACTGCCCTGGCATTCTAGGGGCCCTAATGTGTGGTAAGTAGTTTGAAATCAAAATGTGTAAAAAGTGACCTGTGAAATCCTAAAGGTGCTCTTTGGAATGTGGGCCCCTTTGCCCACCTAGGCTGCAAAAAAGTGTCACACATGTGGTATTGCCGTACTCAGGAGAAGTTGGGCAATGTGTTTTGGGGTGTCATTTTACATATACCCATGCTGGGTGAGATAAATATCTTGGTCAAATGCCAACTTTGTATAAAAAAATGGGAAAAGTTGTCTTTTGCCAAGATATTTCTCTCACCCAGCATGGGTATATGTAAAATGACACCCCAAAAAACATTGCCCAACTTCTCCTGAGTACGGCAATACCACATGTGTGACACTTTTTTGCAGCCTAGGTGGGCAAAGGGGCCCACATTCCAAAGAGCACCTTTCGGATTTCACCGGCCATTTTTTACACATTTTGATTTCAAACTACTTTGCACGCATTTGGGCCCCTAAAATGCCAGGGAAGTATAACTACCCCACAAGTGACCCCATTTTGGAAAGAAGACACCCCAAGGTATTTTGTGATGGGCATAGTGAGTTCATGGAAGTTTTTATTTTTTGTCACAAGTTAGTGGAATATGAGACTTTGGAAGAAAAAAAAAAATCATCATTTTCCGCTAACTTGTGACAAAAAATAAAAAGTTCTATGAACTTACTATGCCCATCAGCGAATACCTTAGGGTGTCTACTTTCCGAAATGGGGTCATTTGTGGGGTGTTTGTACTGTCTGGCCATTGTAGAACCTCAGGAAACATGACAGGTGCTCAGAAAGTCAGAGCTGCTTCAAAAAGCAGAAATTCACATTTTTGTACCATAGTTTGTAAACGCTATAACTTTTACCCAAACCATTTTTTTTTACCCCAAATTTTTTTTTTAATCAAAGACATGTAGAACAATAAATTTTGAGAAAAATTTATATATGGATGTCGTTTTTTTTGCTAAATTTTACAACTGAAAGTGAAAAATGGCATTTTTTTTGCAAAAAAATAGTAAAATTTCGATTAATAACAAAAAAAGTAAAAATGTCAGCAGCAATAAAATACCACCAAATGAAAGCTCTATTAGTGAGAAGAAAAGGAGGTAAAATTCATTTGGGTGGTAAGTTGCATGACCGAGCAATAAACTGTGAAAGTAGTGTAGTGCAGAAGTGTAAAAAGTGGCCTGGTCATTAAGGGTGTTTCAGCTATGGGGGCTGAGGTGGTTAAAGAGCAGCAAAGTAACAGCATATGTGCCAACCCTTAAGGAAAAGAGCTAATGCACCCTACAGAAGGTTAAGTAGCCATAGCGGAAATGGTGCAGAGCACCTGGCAGAGAAGGTAAACGCATTTGCATAGATGATACACACCTCCCTGCATGGTGGTGGTAGCAATAAACTTCAGGTTCCCCATCATACAACTAGAACAGATTAGTCATCTGTTGAGACTGGACTATATTGCACAGATACCAATATAGTGAAAGTGAACGAGACAAGTTGCACCACTTGTTCGATTTGTGAAGATTGTGCAGACAATATAAGCAAACACATAGAGGGAACTGTATATGACAACTGTGAAGTTTGGACTTAATGTATTCAGTGCCTGCATAAACCAACTACTGAATTGCTGAAGTAAAGTACAGTCAATCTGTTATACTACAATTTGTCTCATTATTGCTTTAAATGGACCATTTATCCCTCTCCTGACAAGTGCCGTATACAGTCGTGGACAAAAGCTTTGAGAATTACATAAATATTGGAAATTGGAAAAGTTGCTGCTTAAGTTTTTATAATAGCAATTTGCATATACTCCAGAATGTTATGAAGAGTGATCAGATGAATTGCATAGTCCTTCTTTGCCATGAAAATTTACTTAATCCCCAAAAAAACTTTCCACTGCATTTCATTGCTGTCATTAAAGGACCTGCTGAGATAATTTCAGTAATCGTCTTGTTAACTCAGGTGAGAATGTTGACGAGCACAAGGCTGGAGATCATTATGTCAGGCTGATTGGGTTAAAATGGCAGACTTGACAAGTTAAAAGGAGGGTGATGCTTGAAATCATTGTTCTTCCATTGTTAACCATGGTGACCTGCAAAGAAACGCGTGCAACCATCATTGCGTTGCATAAAAATGGCTTCACAGGCAAGGATATTGTGGCTACTAAGATTGCACCTCAATCAACAATTTATAGGATCATCAAGAACTTCAAGGAAAGAGGTTCAATTCTTGTTAAGAAGGCTTCAGGGCGTCCAAGAAAGTCCAGCAAGCACCAGGATCGTCTCCTAAAGAGGATTCAGCTGCGGGATCGGAGTGCCACCAGTGCAGAGCTTGCTCAGGAATGGCAGCAGGCAGGTGTGAGCGCATCTGCACGCACAGTGAGGTGAAGACTTTTAGAAGATGGCCTGGTGTCAAGAAGGCCAGCAAAGAAGCCACTTCTCTCAAAAAAAAACATCAGGGACAGATTGATCTTCTGCAGAAAGTATGGTGAATGGACTGCTGAGGACTGGGGCAAAGTCATATTCTCCGATGAAGCCTCTTTCCGATTGTTTGGGGCATCTGGAAAAAGGCTTGTCCGGAGAAGAAAAGGTGAGCGCTACCATCAGTCCTGTGTCCTGCCAACAGTAAAGCATCCTGAGACCATTCATGTGTGGGGTTGCTTCTCATCCAAGGGAGTGGGCTCACTCACAATTTTGCCCAAAAACACAGCCATGAATAAAGAATGGTACCAAAACACCCTCCAACAGCAACTTCTTCCAACAATCCAACAACAGTTTGGTGAAGAACAATGCATTTTCCAGCACGATGGAGCACCGTGCCATGAGGCAAAAGTGATAACTAAGTGGCTCGGGGACCATAACGTTGACATTTTGGGTCCATGGCCTGGAAACTCCCTAGATCTTAATCCCATTGAGAACTTGTGGTCAATCCTGAAGAGGCGGGTGGACAAACAAAAACCCACTAATTCTGACAAACTCCAAGAAGTGATTATGAAAGAATGGGTTGCTATCAGTCAGGAATTGGCCCAGAAGTTGATTGAGAGCATGCCCAGTCGAATTGCAGAGGTCCTGAGAAAGAAGGGCCAACACTGCAAATTACTGACTCTTTGCATAAATGTCATGTAATTGTCGATAAAAGCCTTTGAAACGTATGAAGTGTAATTATATTTCACTACATCACAGAAACAACTGAAACAAAGATCTAAAAGCAGTTTAGCAGCAAACTTTGTGAAAACTAATATTTGTGTCATTCTCAAAACTTTTGGCCACGACTGTACATACTGCTCATTGGAAAGTGAGTTTCTGACATGTATCGTAATAGTACAGCGCACTAATCGGGCGTCTGCAGAAGCTTCACTCAATCAGCAGCAGGAGCTCAGCTGTTACTAATAGCCAGGTCCCTGTTGTATCCACTGGCATTGTTGAAAACACCAATTCCGGCGGATTAACCCCTTAAATGCTGCTGTCAACCCTGACTGCTGCATCTATGGGATTTACAGAGGGAGGCGCCTCCCTGTCTCACTCTATCGGCTCCCCTGATGCGCTCACGAGGTGCTGAAGGCTGTTATGGCAAGGGCCTGCCAGCTATGGCAATAAAACTGGCAGTTCAGTATAGTAAAATACAGCATGTATTGTACTGCATTGTTAAAAGGATCAACTCCCCAAAAGTTGAAATCCAATAAAGAAACGAATATAAAAAGTAAAAGAAAAAGTCTTTTCATAAAAAGTTTCAAGTAAAAATAATCCCTTTACCCTCATCAAGCCATTTACAATAAAAAATATAATAAATAAACACATGGGGTATCATTGTATCTGTAACCACAAGCTGTATAAAAATATCTACCCCAACAGATGAACATTGTAAAAAAAAAAATATTAAAAACAGTGCCAGAACAGCCATTTTTTGCTGACCTCGTATATAAAAAGCGGAATATCAAGTTCAAAAAGTACTATACACCCCTAAATGGTACCAATTAAAATGGCAACTTATCCCTCAAAAAAACAAGCCCCCACACAAGGCTATAATCAGAAAAAAAAATATGGCTCTCAACAAATGATGACACAAAAATATGATAATTTTTTTCAAAATTATTTTATTGTGTAAAACTGAAAAAAAAAAATATAGAAATATTAGGTATCGTCTTGTCCGTAACAACCTGCTCTTTAAAAATATTATATTATCTAGCCCATCAGGTGAACACTGTAATAAATAAAGAAATAAAAATTGTGCCTTAACAGCCATTTTTGTTACTTTGCCTCACTTTTTGTGAGGCAAAGTAACAAAAATGGCTGTTAAGGCACAATTTATATCAATCAATGATATCCTGCAAAAAATGATTTCTCGTACAAGACTATCACAATTTTTTTTTTTTAAACGTGGCTTTCAGAGTATGGCTTTGTGTAAAATTAACAAAATTTTAAAAAAAACTATATGAAATTGGTATCTCTGTAATTACGGTATACTTACCAGCAGAATAATGATAACATTTTTCCTGCAGGTTGTACATAGCAATAACAAAGCCCAAAAAGCGATGACAGGGTTGCTTCCTTTTCTTTATCCTGCTCCTCTAAAAGTGAAATAAAAAGTGAATAAAAAGTTAAAGCAATGATAATCATAACTCATCCTGCAAAAAAAAAAAGCCCTCACACAGCTCCATTGAGAGAAGAAAAAAAAGTATGGTTCTCAGAAAATGATTGTACTACTACCCCAGATGCTGTTCACAAGCAACATGGCGGCCATAAACCAATCCATCAAAGTCTGTGTTACAAAAGCCAAAAGATGGTCTTTCCCTTCTGAACCCTGCTGTGTAACCAAACAGCAGTTTACGTCCACATTTATGGCATTTCAGTACAAGGTAGACTTCAGGGTCGGTGTTGGATGTACAGCCTAACAGCAGCAGGGAGGAATGACTTTATCACACTTGGGGTGAAGCAGTCGGTCACTGACGGTACTGCCCAATGCTATCACCATTTCATGCATGGGAAGAGGGTCCATGGATGAGTTCACTAGTGGGAACCAACCTCTCCAAGATCTTCATCAAGTGGGATGTCAATGCCACCGGTCTGTAGTTGTTGATGTCCACACACAGCTTATCACCGCAGGTCTTTAGTACACTGGCACTGATGCGATCCGGCCCTGCAGCCTTCACTGCTTTGATCCTCCCGAGTTCTATTTTCACCTGTAAATATCAGACTGTAGCCAGATGACTGATTGCTAGATTTACTGATCTGGAGGTGAAAGGTAACAGCAGGGTTAATCCTGGATTAAAGCATATTGGGCACAGAAATGCCATATCTGTAGAAAGTTTTCAATTATCATTTTGCACGGTCCCCTGCTCATTAAATTCTGCAAAACACTTGTGGGGTCAAAATGTTCATGCAAAATAATGTGACTTATATGTAACGGTCACGTACGTACACACACACACACACACACACACAGGGGAGAGGATAGTGACCACTGCGCTCCACCCTCACCCCTGGCCCTGCCTACTTGCCTCACAAGTCCTGATGACAGGGGACAACTGGACGGCAGTCCCTAACTTAGGATACGTGCGGGAAGGACAGACAAGACAAATAACGGATAGTGAACGCACTGGGTCAAAACCAAGAGGACAACGCAGTACAGAGGGATAAGCAAAGAATGGTCAGGAGAAGCCGGGGTCATAAATACCAGGAGAGTCGAGAAGTACCAAAGGAGTCCACAAAGAATAGTCAGGTGGAAGCCGAGGTCAGAATACCAGGAGGGATGCGCAGTACAGGAGGAGCAGGCAAAGGATTGTCAGGGAACAGGATCAGGTAAGTATACAGGTATCCAACAAACGCCAGGAACCTAAATTAACAGATAACCTGTGGCCAGCAGGCTGCCTGTATTTATAGTGGGGAGTGAGGGTCATGTGACGTGGCTAGCGTCACATGACCGATAGACCGACCAGTCGAGCACCGAGTAATCAGCTCGGCGCTCAAGGCAGACCTAGGAGCAGTGAGCCTCCCAGCTAGCAAAGCCGCCCTGGGAACAAGGTCAAACACAGATCCTTGCTCCCAAAGCTAAGCAGCAGGTCTGCGGCTGATGGGAGACCGAGTGCGCCTTCGGCACCCCGTTACAGTACCACCCCTTTTACGAGGAGCCACCGGAACCAAGACTTCAGGCGATGGCCTTTCAGGGTGTTCTAAATGAAATTTTCAAACAAGTCTAGGAGCATGAACCTCCCTGGCAGGTACCCAAGATCTCTCTTCAGGTCCATACCACTTCCAGTGAATCAGGTACTGAAAGGAATTACGCACCTTCCTGACATCCTCTATTTTAGACACCACATACTCGACAGCATCATTAGCAAGAAACGGCAGAGGCGAGGTTTTCGATGGTACTACCGGTTCAAAATATTTTTTAAGTAGAGATTTATGGAACACATTATGAATGTGGAATGACTCGGGCAGCTCCAACCTAAATGATACCGGGTTAATCACCTCCGTGATCTTATATGGTCCAATAAAATGAGGAGCAAACTTTTTAGAATCTACCTTAAGAGAGAGATTCTTGGAGGACAACCATACCTTATCCCCAACCTGAAAATTCACCCCCCTTGAACGTCTCAGCCTTGAGTTTCTGAGAACTTTGAGCCTTTTCTAAGTTCGATTGAACCCAGGCCCAAACTGTGCACAGTTCAGAGGAGAGCCTATCCACCTCAGGGTTAGAGGAGGAGACGGATGACCCAGAATGAAAACGGGGATGGAAACCATGGTTACAAAAGAAAGGTGAAACCCCAGCAGAAGAATTGACACTGTTATTCAAAGCAAATTCAGCCAATGGAAGAAATGTAACCCATAATTGCTGGTCATCACAAACATACAACCTCAAGAATTGTTCCACAGACTGATTAAGGCGTTCAGTCTGCCCATTACTCTCAAGGTGGTAGGCAGAGGAAAAAGACAATGAAATTTGACATTTTTGACAGAAGGCCCTTCAGAATTTTGACACAAACTGCACACCCCTGTCAGAAACAATATTTTCCGGGATACCATGCAATCGAACAATTTCTTTCACAAAAATAGACGCCAGGGTTTTGGCATTCGGGAGTTTAGACAGGGGAATGAAATGGACCATCTTGCTAAACCTATCGACCACTACCCAAACCACAGTCTTACCCTCCGCCGGCAGTAGGTCAGTTATAAAGTCCATTGAGATATGGGACCAGGGTCTACTGGGAATGGGTAGGGGTTGTAGGTTACCAGCAGTGCGAGTCCTAGGTGTCTTGGACCTGGCACAAACCTCACAGGCTGACACGTAGGACTTGACATCCCTAGTTAGAGTGGGCCACCAATAAGATCGAGAAACCAGATCCTTAGTGCCCTCAACACCCGGATGTCCACAAAAGGCAGAATCGTGACACTCACCCAACAGCTGGAGACAAAATTGTACGGGAACAAACAACTTATCTGTTGGGGTGGATACCGATGCCAGATGTTGTTCAGACCTAATGCGAGCCGAGATATCCTGGGTTAGAGCTGCTATGAAGATTTTTGCTGGTAGGATGGATTCAGGTGGTACCTCAGTAGGTTGAAAAGCATGGAAGCTCCGAGATAATGCGTCCGCCTTCACATTTTTACTTCCCGGCCTGAACGTAATGGAAAAATCAAAACGAGTAAAAAACAGAGCCCATCTGGCTTGATGGGGATTCAACCTCTTAGCAGACTCGAGAAACATAAGGTTTTTATGGTCAGTGACAACAGTTACACAATGCCTTGCCCCCTCCAGAAAATGCCTCCACTCTTCAAATGCCCATTTAATGGTCAGCAGCTCCCTATTCCCTATGTCGTAGTTTCTCTCCGTGGGAGAGAATTTCCTGGAGAATAAGGCACACGGTCTCAGGTTAGTGAGGCTAGCAGGACCTTGTGAAAGGACTGCTCCTGCGCCATCCTCGGACGCATCCACCTCCACAATAAAAGGTCTCTCCTGATCAGGCTGGATCAGAATGGGAGCGCTACTAAATGCCTTTTTTTATTTTTCAAATGAAGAAATGGCCTCAGTAGACCAATTCTCCAAATCCGCCCCTTTCTTAGTAAGGTCGGTCAACGGTTTAGCAATTACAGAAAAATTCATAATAAATTTACGATAGTAATTGGCGAAACCTAAGAACCATTGTAAGGCCTTTAAGGCTGAAGGTCTTACCCATTCCTTAATTGCTAGTACCTTACCAGGATCCATCTTGAAGGTGTGAGGAGTCAGAACATGCCCTAGAAACAGAATCTCCTGTACACCAAAGACACATTTCTCTTGCTTAGCGGATAGCTGATTCTCCCTCAACACCTCTAATACTTGTTTAACACGAGACACATGGGATTCGAAGTCAGGAGAGAATATCAAAATGTCGTCAAGATAGACAATAACAAATTTACCTAAGAACTCCCTAAGAATGTCATTCATAAAGTTTTGGAACACAGCTGGGGCATTGCTGAGTCCAAAAGGCATCACCTGATATTCAGTGTCCTGCCGGAGTATTGAACGCCGTCTTCCATTCGTCTCCCTCCTTGATTCGGATTAGATTGTATGCCCCTTTCAGGTCAATCTTGGAAAACCAGGTTGCCCCCAGAACCTGGTTAAATAAATCCGGAATCAATGGGAGGGAGTATCTATTCTGGACAGTGATTTTATTTAATCTCCGGTAATATATACATGGCCTAAGACCACCATCTTTTTTCTTAACGAAGAAAAACCCCACCCCCATAGGAGAGACAGAAGGTCTAATATGCCAGAAGGTCTATGGGGTGGGTAGAACCTCCGGGTTTGGTGATGAGAATACATCAGAACAGTGGGTAAAGTATCAGACTTTACTGAGACCCCAGCCTGTACCATGGACAAGCACAAGTCACACTTAGGCCCCCATCTCACCAACTCCCCCTTGGACCAATCTATAGTGGGGTTATGTAGTCGGAGCCAAGGCAACCCTAGTACCACCTCAACCGGTAGGTTCTCCAGGACAAAAAGGGAACATCTCTCTGAGTGGCACACACCCACGGTTAGAGAAATCTCTGAGGTACATGAGCTCACCGTGCCACCAATAAGAGGAGTAGCATCAATAGCCATGACATGGATATAGGAGTTGGTAAAGCAAACATTGGAATACCCAATCTTACAGCGTACTAAGAGTCAATAAAGCTGGCCGCTGAGCCAGAATCAATAAACAGAATCAATAAAGGCCTTACCCGGCCATTGTCATGCCCTGCTCGGACGGTGTGCGGAGGTCTGTCAGATTGGCAGCACGTGTCTAAACATTTGTTTTGTTTTGGAATCATGCTGGATCCACCTTCCTTCAGGTGCTCTGGGTGGGGTCATTGGCTTAAATTGCCTTCACTCCCAGAGGGCCGCACGGGTTATAGAATTCAGTCTGGCCTTGGATTCAAGGAAGGAAGGATTGTCTGTTCCAGCTCAGATAAGTTTGGTTTCTGTTTTTGTTATTTGCGGTCTAGGCTGTTTGTGTGTCTTCTACCCCTTCTCCCCTTTCACCATCTCAGGGATTCTAGGGTGTTTGCAGTCCAGGCACGAGGACACATTATTCCTACCATCAAGGTCTGAATGTGGGCATAGCAGCGTAGGGACAGAAGTCAGGGATATGCTAGGAGGTGACCATTCCCCAGCATCTCGCCTAGACACTTGTTTATTTGGTTGTCTGTATATCTGAGATACTGTCCGCCGTGACAGCCATTTATCTACCCCCAGAGAAATCGGAATGGGTACCAAAAGCTTACATTTAGAAAAATCAGGGTGTACCTGGTCTTTAGATTGCCTTGCCTTAGGAGAATTGACAGAGAGGACCTTCTTAGGACACTGGTTGATCCAATGGTCAGGATCTCCACAGTAAAAGCATTCTCCACGTCTGCGGCGAAGATTCCCTCAGGTCATGCCAACCTGCATGGGTTCCTCGGTGGAGACCTCAGCGTTGTCTCTGGGATAGGCCTCTGGCTGGACCACCATCTGGGAAGAGAACTGTCGTTCCTATCGTCTCTCTCTAACCCATCGGTCAAGTCGGACAACAAGGGTCATAATCTCCTCTAAGGTCTCTGGAAGTTGATAACTGACCAGAAGATCCTTTAAATTATCAGACAGACCTGACCTGAACTGACTCTTCAGGGCTGGTTTGTTCCATCCTGAGGGGACACACCACCTTCTGAATTGAGTGCAATAATCCTCCGCAGGTAGATTGCCCTGAACCAGTGCCTTTAGAGCCGTTTTGGCTACCAGAGCCCTGTCTGGTTCATTATAGAGGGTACCCAGGGCCTGAAAGAACCCCTCCACAGAAGTTACACAACTGGCGCCAGCAGGTAAAGAGAACGCCCAGTCCTGGAGATCACCCTGTAGTCGGGAAATGATAATGCCCACACATTGACTCTCGGGGCCAGAGGACACGGGGCGCAAACGGAAGTAAAGTCTGCAACTCTCCTTAAAAGAGAGAAACTTCTTCCGGTATCCAGGGTTCTGGGAGCTTAATCTGGGGCTCAAAATGCAGACTGGAGGCCTGAGGAGTGGAAGAACCTTGCCCTAACTCAAAAGAACTGAGTTTTTCCCCTAGCTCCTGCACCATCTGCATCAGATTAGAGACATGGTCAGTCAGGGTCACCAGAGGATTCATTATACAGTGGTTATTGGGCCTGTTAATCTGTAACGGTCACGTACACACACACACAGGGGGGAGGTGTCATGGTCTTACCTTCTTGCTGTTCTCCTTCGTTTGACATGTGCTGGCGGCCATCTTGGTTTCTGGGTTTCTTGTAGCCTTCCACCCTGCGGCTCCTCCTTCCCACTGGGAGGAGCTGGATGCCTAGCTCATATATATAGGAGGTCTGTGGCTTCAGTTCCTTGCTTGGTCCTCTTGTGTTCACATGCTTCTACTACTGCTGCTGCTTCTGGTTCCTGATCCTGGCTTCGTCTGACTACCCTGCTGGTTCCTGATCCTGGCTTCGTCTGACTACCCTGCTGGTTCCTGATCCTGGCTTCGTCTGACTACCCTTCTGGTTCCTGACCTCTGGCTTCGCAAAGACTCTGCTCGGTTTCACCATCCGTTTGGACTTTTGCTTTACAGCTTTATTTTCAATAAAGCCTTCTTATTTTCTCTTATCTCTTGTTGTACGTCTGGTTCATGGTTCCGTGACATTAGGACCAAGCCATGAATTCTGACGGTACAGGGCCATCCTCGCTACCCACGCTGGTTGCCAGACTTGATCAGCAGGATCACCTGTTGGGTCGGTTCGCTGTGGCGTTGCAAACCCTGCTTGAACGCACGGCTCATTTCGCTCCCGTTGCCGATGGGTCGGTTGTCGCTCCTGGGCTCGCTCCTACTGCCGCTCCGGTTGTTGCGCCAGAGTCTACCCCGACACCTGTTGTTGCGCCTGCGGTGTTTCGGGGTATGACCGGTTCTGCCCCTCTTCCACAGCGCTTTGGGGGAGAGCCAACTCAGTGCCGAGGTTTCCTTAACCAGGTGGGCATTTATTTCGAGTTGCTGCCACATGCCTTTCCCACTGAGAGATCAAAGGTGGGCTTCTTGATCTCGCTGCTCTCGGACAAGGCCTTGGCCTGGGCCAGCCCTTTATGGGAGAACAACAATCCGGTGGTTGCCGAGTTTTCCGGTTTTGTTGCTTCTCTTCGGAAGGTATTCGATGTGCCGGCTCATGCTGCCTCTGCTGCGAAGCTCCTTATGTCCATCAGACAGGGTTCACGATCCGTAGCTGAATACGCCATTGAGTTTCGTACCCTGGCAGCAGAGGTGGGCTGGAATAATGAGGCTCTGGTCGCTGCTTTCTCTCATGGTCTCTCGGATGCCTTGAAGGATGAGGTTGCAGCTAAGGACCTACCAGTTGAGCTCGAGACTCTTATTTCTTTCCTGATTTTGATTGACACCAGACTCAGGGAGAGACCTTCCTTTAAGGAGAACCTGCGGAGGTCTTCTAACAGATTGGTGCCTACGTTTGCTGTCCCACCCGTGCCTCCCTCTCCTCCTACGCCTCCTGGGGATGACTTGTCTGGGGGTGAACCCATGCAGCTGGGGTTTGCTCGCCTGTCCGAGGGGGAGAGGGCACTCCGGAGACGCGAGGGCCGATGCATGTACTGTGGTCTCGGTGGGCATTTTCGGTTGGCATGTCCGAACCGTCCGGGAAAACGCTCGTACCTGAGATCCTGTCGGGGGCAGATCTTGGGTGGAGTCTCCTCGTCCCCGGTTTCCCGTGTTGACAAACCACTGATCACTGTTGTCCTCTCCTGGGTCGGGGGCTCGGTGACGACCCAGGCGTTGGTGGACTCTGGTGCTGGTGGTTTGTTCATTGATAGTGTGTTCGCTGCCGCCAATTCCATTCCTCTGCAGGCTCGAGGTTCCCCACTGGCTCTTGAGGCGATAGACGGCAGACCCCTTCTGCCGCCACACGTGACTCATGAGACCCTTCCAGTGGGGATAGCCATTGGTGCCGTTCACAGAGAGTCGGTCTGCCTCCAGGTTATTTCGTCTCCACACTACTCGGTGGTCTTGGGGTACCCCTGGCTCCAGAAGCATAATCCGACTTTCGATTGGAGATCGGTCGAGATCCTCTCGTGGTCACCGCAGTGTGGGGCTAGTTGCATCCATGGGTCTGTCAAGTTGCTGTGTACTTCCTCGGACTCTCTGTTGCCTCCTGAATACGAGGAGTACCGGGATGTATTCGATAAGGTGCGCGCGGTTGCCCTACCTCTGCACCGCCCATACGATTGTGCCATAGAGTTACAATCTGGTGCCGTTCCTCCTCGTGGCAAAGTCTATCCACTGTCGGTAGCGGAGAATGAGGCCATGGAGGAGTACGTGAGGGAGGCGCTTTCACGCGGACACATTCGCAAATCTTCGTCCCCGGCAGGGGCTGGATTTTTCTTTGTGAAAAAGAAGGGCGGTGAGTTGAGGCCTTGCATCGATTACAGGGGTCTCAATCGCATCACGATCAAGAACGCTTACCCGATACCCTTGATTTCCGAGCTGTTCGATCGCCTTAAAGGGGCCACGGTCTTTACCAAACTCGACCTGAGGGCGGCATATAACCTGGTAAGGATCAAGGCGGGCGATGAGTGGAAGACCGCGTTTAACACCAGGACCGGTCATTATGAATCCTTGGTTATGCCCTTTGGGTTGTGCAATGCGCCCGCAGTCTTTCAGGAATTCATCAACGATGTTTTCCGTGACCTGTTGCAGCAGTGTGTGGTGGTCTATTTGGATGACATCTTGGTATATTCTGAATCCATGGAGGCCCACATTCTGGATGTCAGACGAGTGTTGCAACGGTTACGAGAGAACAAGCTGTTCGGTAAGCTTGAGAAATGCGAATTTCACCGATCCCAGGTAACCTTCTTAGGTTACATCATTTCCGCTGAGGGGTTCTCCATGGATCCTGAGAAGGTTTCGGCTGTCTTACAGTGGCCCCAGCCCAGTGGTCTTCGTTCCCTGCAGCGCTTTTTGGGCTTCGCCAATTATTATCGGAAGTTCATCAGGGACTTTTCCATGCTGGCCAAGCCTCTCACGGATCTGACCAGGAAGGGCAGTAATTCCCAGGTCTGGCCGCTCGAGGCCATCCGAGCTTTTGAGGCCCTAAAGTCCGCCTTTGTGTCGGCTCCGATTCTGTCGCATCCCAACCCTGGGTTGCCCTTTGTCCTCGAGGTGGACGCGTCTGAGACGGGAGTAGGCGCCCTTCTGTCTCAGCGTAGAACACCAGAGGGTCCTCTGCTTCCTTGTGGGTTTTACTCCCGGAAACTGTCTTCCGCGGAGTGCAACTATCAGATTGGTGACAGGGAGTTATTGGCCATCGTGCAGGCCCTTAAAGAATGGAGGCACTTGCTCGAGGGTTCGGTGGTTCCGGTTCTCATCCTGACGGACCACAAGAATCTGACCTACCTTTCTGAGGCCAAGAGATTGACACCACGTCAGGCCAGATGGGCTCTGTTCTTGTCACGTTTTAATTACGTGGTCTCCTACCTACCCGGTTCCAAGAACATCAGGGCGGATGCCTTATCACGGCAGTACTCCGAGCTGTCCAGGGAGGAGTCGATTCCGACTTCGGTCATACCTCCGAATCAGATCCTGGCCGCCATTCGCACCAGCCTGACCTCTCCCCTGGGTGAGCAGATTTTGGCGGCTCAATCTGGTGCTCCCTCTGGGAGACCCAACGGCAGATGTTTTGTGCCTGAGGAGTTGCGCACTCGGTTGTTGCGAACCTACCATAACTCCAAGACCGCGGGGCATCCTGGAAAGAATCAGCTGTCCTGGGCTGTTTCACGTCTGTTCTGGTGGCCTTCCCTACGTTCCGACATCGCCGCATATGTAGCGGCATTCTCCGTTTGTGCCCAGAGTAAGTCCCCTCGGCACCTTCCGTTGGGCCTTCTGCAACCCATAGCCACCGGGGAGCGCCCATGGTCACACCTGGGGATGGATTTCATTGTGGACCTCCCTGCATCCCGAGGCCATACGGTCATTCTCATGATTGTGGATCGGTTTTCCAAGATGTGCCACTGTGTTCCTCTCAAGAAGTTACCCTCTGCACAAGAGTTGGCCACGATTTTTGCCAGGGAGGTCTTCCGGTTGCACGGTTTGCCCAAGGAGATTGTGTCGGATCGGGGGAGTCAGTTTGTGTCCAGGTTCTGGCGCGCCTTTTGCTCCCAGTTGGGGATTCATCTCTCCTTCTCCTCGGCCTACCACCCTCAGTCCAATGGGGCCGCAGAACGATCCAATCAGGCCTTGGAGCAATTCCTTCGTTGCTATGTCTCCAATCACCAAGACAATTGGGTTGACCTCCTGCCTTGGGCTGAGTTTGCCAGGAACACGGCGGTGAACTCTTCCTCTGGGACGTCTCCCTTCATGGCCAATTATGGGTTCCAACCTGCCGTGTTACCGGAGGTATTCTCTCCCCAGGATATTCCGGCTGTGGAGGATCACCTTTCCGTCCTACGTGCTTCTTGGGTACAGATCCAGAAGTCCCTTGAGGTCTCTGCGCAGCGCCAGAGACTCCAGGCTGATCGCAGACGAGCGCCTGCTCCCTCCTACCAGGTCGGAGACCGTGTATGGTTGTCCACCCGCAACCTCAACCTTCGAGTGCCCACTCCCAAGCTGGCGCCTCGCTTTGTTGGTCCCTTCCGAGTGCTTCGCAGGGTAAACCCGGTAGCCTATGCCCTTGCGCTTCCTCCTGGCATGCGGATCTCCAACGTGTTTCATGTCTCCCTGTCGAAGCCACTGGTGTGTAATCGTTTCACTTCCTCGGTTCCTCGGCCTCGTCCGGTCCAAGTGGGCAATCGTGAGGAATATGAGGTGAGCAATATCCTGGACTCACGCCTGGTCCGCGGTCGGTTGCAGTTTTTGGTCCATTGGCGTGGTTATGGTCCAGAGGAGCGTTCCTGGGTTCCCTCCGCAGATGTCCATGCTCCTGCCTTGCTCCGAGCCTTCCACGCACGCTTCCCTCAGAAACCGTTTTGTGCTCCGCGGAGGAGGGGCCCTTGAGGGGGAGGTACTGTCATGGTCTTACCTTCTTGCTGTTCTCCTTCGTTTGACATGTGCTGGCGGCCATCTTGGTTTCTGGGTTTCTTGTAGCCTTCCACCCTGTGGCTCCTCCTTCCCACTGGGAGGAGCTGGATGCCTAGCTCATATATATAGGAGGTCTGTGGCTTCAGTTCCTTGCTTGGTCCTCTTGTGTTCACATGCTTCTACTACTGCTGCTGCTTCTGGTTCCTGATCCTGGCTTCGTCTGACTACCCTGCTGGTTCCTGATCCTGGCTTCGTCTGACTACCCTGCTGGTTCCTGATCCTGGCTTCGTCTGACTACCCTGCTGGTTCCTGATCCTGGCTTCGTCTGACTACCCTTCTGGTTCCTGACCTCTGGCTTCGCAAAGACTCTGCTCGGTTTCACCATCCGTTTGGACTTTTGCTTTACAGCTTTATTTTCAATAAAGCCTTCTTATTTTCTCTTATCTCTTGTTGTACGTCTGGTTCATGGTTCCGTGACAGGAGGATAGTGACCACTGCGCTCCACCCTCACCCCTGGCCCTGCCTACTTGCCTCACGAGTCCTGATGACAGGGGACATCTGGACGGCAGTACCTAACTTAGGATACGTGCAGGAAGGACAGACAAGACAAATAACGGATAGTGAACGCACCGGGTCAAAACCAAGAGGACAACGCAGTACAGAGGGATAAGCAAATAATGGTCAGGAGAAGCCGGGGTCATAAATACCAGGAGAGTCAAGAAGTACCAAAGGAGTCCGCAAAGAATAGTCAGGTGGAAGCCGAGGTCAAAATACCAGGAGGGATGCGCAGTACTTGAGGAGCAGGCAAAGGATCGTCAGGGAACAGGATCAAGTAAGTATACAAGTATTCAACAAACGCCAGGAACCTAAATTAACAGGCAACCTGTGGCCAGCAGGCTGCCTGTATTTATAGTGGGGAGTGAGGGTCATGTGACGTGGCCAGCGTCACATGACCGACAGACCAACCAGTCGAGCACCAAGTGATCAGCTCGGTGCTCAAGGCAGACCTAGGAGCAGGGAGCCTCCCAGCTAGCAAAGCCGCCCTGGGAACGAGGTCAAACAAAGATCCTCGCTCCCGAAACTAAGCAGCAGGTCTGCGGCTGATGGGAGACCGAGTGCGCCTTCGGCACCCCGTTACATTATATGTTGTTTCCACTGTACGGGCAACTCAGAAACTCTTCAAATGTGATAGAGCACCCAAAAAACATTCCAGCAAAATCCGTGCTGCAACTGCCAAATGCTGCTACTTCCTGTTGTGTGCCCATAGAGCAGCTTACGTCCACGTTTATGGCATTTCTGTACCTAATAGAACCAGCTGTTCAATTCTAGTAGTGGGTGTAGTGAATCTCAGAGGTTACCAGCTAGGCACAACATTCTGGACACTGAAATGACATATCTGTGGAAAACTTGCAATTTTTTGTTTGCACGGTCAGCTGAGCATTTATTTATGCAATATACAAGAAACACCAAAATGCTTCCCCTTAATAAATACATTGATGGGTGTAGTTTCCAAAATTGGGTCACTTCTCTGGGGTTCTGTTTATTATTTCACTCCAGTAGTGTCAGGCCGCAATTTCACCCCAGAAACAAGGATGAATGGATTTACTTATGTTTAACAATCTGTGGTATGAAACCGCAATTTCACCCCAATTACACAATTAAGGATTAATGGATTGAATTGTGTATAAAAGAACGTGAACACCATAAAATTTGTAGTATCAAGGATTAATAGAATTAGTTATATATAAAAGAATGTGAACAACCTAAAATCATCCTTTTTAACCCCAGTTAGTGCAGCAAAGTGAAATAGAGTAGCTTCTCTATTAGCCAAGTTTTACACTGTTAATTTGGCCCCTGCTCTCTTCCCTATAGTGTGGATTAAGCCTCCCTATTATATCCCTACACTATGACTAAGCTGTCCCTGAACTGCTCGAAGGTAATATTTTGTGAATAAAGTCTTTCCTTATCCCTGTCCCTAGTGCCTATACTGTCTCTCCCTACAATAAGTTCACTGGAAAATGGCAGAGACTGGGCAGTGGGAGATGCAGAGAGACATACTGTATTTAAACTGATATACTGTATATTTGAGCACATTTCATGACTGGATATCCTATGAACTTATCAGTTACTTATATACAACTAACTATTGATCTACTACCAATATTGTACTAACCTCTTGGTATATCTACTATGACAACAGAGTTACTATAAAGGATCACACGACTTTTGTCTATTTTATATTATTATATTTTATAATAGCATGAGCCCTGCTATGGTATTAGTGTATTTTGTTATTTTATTGTTCGGTAAACAACTTATTTTGTAATTTATTTGTGACTCTGAGATTTGTATCCAGATTTGGGTGTACCTACTATGTTACATTTTTTTCAATATCATATTGGTGGTGGTCCAACACCCGGCACCACCACCAATCAGCTGTTTCAGGCTGGCGCAATGCCAGAGACTGAAAGTTTGTGGAGCAGAGGTAGAAAGCTCAGTACACAGCTGAGTTTTAGAACATCAATGCTGGAAACTACACAGCCATTCACTTGAGGTGCAGGAACCTGATATGGCCACTACACAGCGCACAAAGCTGTCTGCTTCTGGCTCCATACACTGTATAGTTCCCAAAGCTGCAGTAGCCGACAACATCTAATTGGTGGGGGTACCAGGTGTTGGACCACCACCGGTCTGATACTGATGACCTACACAGAGGATAGGTTAGCAATATGTGTAGCCCAGAGAAACCTTTAAATCTGACCCAGTGATATACAGATTAGCTCTCGTCCACAAGACAGAAGGCTGAATCTATCACCTAGTGGATGTACTTACCAGAAAGTCATTGTCTGCCCCTTTTATAGGCCTTGAAAATGACTAAGGATATTAGTCCACAAATCTTCTCCCAAAGGAAAAGGGGCATACTGTACCTGCTGACAGCTATTTCAGGCTTGTTGCCACTCATCAGTATAGAGCAGGGGGCATGGTTTGATAGGTGAGAGGTCTTCGAGGGCTATTGTTTCTCCTACTGGAAAGCACCAGAACTTGAATAGGGAGTATTATAAACCAAGCAATGCTCTTTGGGGAAACATACATACAGATTAAAATAAGGGGTTGGGTCAGCACAACCTGCCTGTAGGTGCAGATCGCTATGGCGAAATACATATACAAACGGAAAATGCAAATGTGATCGCACACTACATCCAGCACTCTGCCCTCCATGCTGGATGAGACATTGGTTTATATTTTGGCCAAAGCATAGTAAGCCACTCACCGCGTCAAGGCTGTCTCATGAGTGGTCCCTAACTCTTGTTCCTACCTGTTCATGGGCCATGACAGCCACATAAAATCCAGGGAATGCAGGTCAGCATGCAAGCCAAGTACACTTTGCTTGTAACCCCGTCCGGTGCCATTACAGCTTTCATCGGATCCAGGGATGCAAGTACCAACATGCATGCTGAACCCACCATATACTTCTCCTGGAGCCAAATGGCTAATGGTAGGTTCTATACAAGTAGACTCAGTTTTATACTGACTTCAAAACCAGCCTCAAGGACAGATTAACTGGTCAGGTGTGCAATGACTCCAAGGAGATCGCCACGCCTCCAATATATACTACAAAGAAAAAAATAAGGGGTTGGGTCAGCACAACCTGCCTGTAGGTGCAGATCGCTATGGCGAAATACATATACAAACGGAAAATGCAAATGTGATCGCACACTACATCCAGCACTATGCCCTCCATGCTGGATGAGACATTGGTTTATATTTTGGCCAAAGCATAGTAAGCCACTCACCGCGTCAAGGCTGTCTCATGAGTGGTCCCTAACTCTTGTTCCTACCTGTTCATGGGCCATGACAGCCACATAAAATCCAGGGAATGCAGGTCAGCATGCAAGCCAAGTACACTTTGCTTGTAACCCCGTCCGGTGCCATTACAGCTTTCATCGGATCCAGGGATGCAAGTACCAACATGCATGCTGAACCCACCATATACTTCTCCTGGAGCCAAATGGCTAATGGTAGGTTCTATACAAGCAGACTCAGTTTTATACTGACTTCAAAACCAGCCTCAAGGACAGATTAACTGGTCAGGTGTGCAATGACTCCAAGGAGATCGCCACGCCTCCAATATATACTACAAAGAAAAAAATAAGGGGTTGGGTCAGCACAACCTGCCTGTAGGTGCAGATCGCTATGGCGAAATACATATACAAACGGAAAATGCAAATGTGATCGCACACTACATCCAGCACTCTGCCCTCCATGCTGGATGAGACATTGGTTTATATTTTGGCCAAAGCATAGTAAGCCACTCACCGCGTCAAGGCTGTCTCATGAGTGGTCCCTAACTCTTGTTCCTACCTGTTCATGGGCCATGACAGCCACATAAAATCCAGGGAATGCAGGTCAGCATGCAAGCCAAGTACACTTTGCTTGTAACCCCGTCCGGTGCCATTACAGCTTTCATCGGATCCAGGGATGCAAGTACCAACATGCATGCTGAACCCACCATATACTTCTCCTGGAGCCAAATGGCTAATGGTAGGTTCTATACAAGCAGACTCAGTTTTATACTGACTTCAAAACCAGCCTCAAGGACAGATTAACTGGTCAGGTGTGCAATGAATCCAAGGAGATTATAGTAGTATATATTGTAGTAGTAGTAGTAGTATATATTGGAGGCGTGGCGATCTCCTTGGAGTCATTGCACACCTGACCAGTTAATCTGTCCTTGAGGCTGGTTTTGAAGTCAGTATAAAACTGAGTATGCTTGTATAGAACCTACCATTAGCCATTTGGCTCCAGGAGAAGTATATGGTGGGTTCAGCATGCATGTTGGTACTTGCATCCCTGGATCCGATGAAAGCTGTAATGGCACCGGACGGGGTTACAAGCAAAGTGTACTTGGCTTGCATGCTGACCTGCATTCCCTGGATTTTATGTGGCTGTCATGGCCCATGAACAGGTAGGAACAAGAGTTAGGGACCACTCATGAGACAGCCTTGACGCGGTGAGTGGCTTACTATGCTTTGGCCAAAATATAAACCAATGTCTCATCCAGCATGGAGGGCAGAGTGCTGGATGTAGTGTGCGATCACATTTGCATTTTCCGTTTGTATATGTATTTCGCCATAGCGATCTGCACCTACAGGCAGGTTGTGCTGACCCAACCCCTTATTTTTTTCTTTGTAGTATATATTGGAGGCGTGGCGATCTCCTTGGAGTCATTGCACACCTGACCAGTTAATCTGTCCTTGAGGCTGGTTTTGAAGTCAGTATAAAACTGAGTCTGCTTGTATAGAACCTACCATTAGCCATTTGGCTCCAGGAGAAGTATATGGTGGGTTCAGCATGCATGTTGGTACTTGCATCCCTGGATCCGATGAAAGCTGTAATGGCACCGGACGGGGTTACAAGCAAAGTGTACTTGGCTTGCATGCTGACCTGCATTCCCTGGATTTTATGTGGCTGTCATGGCCCATGAACAGGTAGGAACAAGAGTTAGGGACCACTCATGAGACAGCCTTGACGCGGTGAGTGGCTTACTATGCTTTGGCCAAAATATAAACCAATGTCTCATCCAGCATGGAGGGCAGAGTGCTGGATGTAGTGTGCGATCACATTTGCATTTTCCGTTTGTATATGTATTTCGCCATAGCGATCTGCACCTACAGGCAGGTTGTGCTGACCCAACCCCTTATTTTTTTCTTTGTAGTATATATTGGAGGCGTGGCGATCTCCTTGGAGTCATTGCACACCTGACCAGTTAATCTGTCCTTGAGGCTGGTTTTGAAGTCAGTATAAAACTGAGTCTGCTTGTATAGAACCTACCATTAGCCATTTGGCTCCAGGAGAAGTATATGGTGGGTTCAGCATGCATGTTGGTACTTGCATCCCTGGATCCGATGAAAGCTGTAATGGCACCGGACGGGGTTACAAGCAAAGTGTACTTGGCTTGCATGCTGACCTGCATTCCCTGGATTTTATGTGGCTGTCATGGCCCATGAACAGGTAGGAACAAGAGTTAGGGACCACTCATGAGACAGCCTTGATGCGGTGAGTGGCTTACTATGCTTTGGCCAAAATATAAACCAATGTCTCATCCAGCATGGAGGGCAGAGTGCTGGATGTAGTGTGCGATCACATTTGCATTTTCCGTTTGTATACATACAGATTACTTCCTTTTCAAGAGAAAAAAAGTTGTCTCTGTTGTGTATCGTAAAATGTTGATGGCATATGTCACTGAAATCAATGTCCAGTTGACGGGGGTACAACTGTTGTAACTCTCGCAGATAGCTAAAACAAAGTGTCAGCAACCCTGGAAAAGCAATGTTCCCCTCCTGCTCCTCTTAGGCTCCATTCACACGTCCGCAACCTGTTTTGCGGATACACGGAGCCACGGATCCGCAAAACACGGAAAGCGGCAATGTGCGTTCCGCATTTTGCGGACCGCACATTGCCGACACTAATAGAATATGCCTGTTCTTGTCCGCAATTGCGGACAAGAATAGGACATGTTCTATTTTTTTGCGGAAACGGAAGCACGGATGCGGAAGCGCGGATCCGCAAATGTGGATGCGGACAGCACATTCCGTCCCCATAGAGAATGAATGGGTCCGCACCCTTTCCGCAAAATTGCGGAAAGGATGCGGACCCATTTTGCGGACGTGTGAATGGAGCCTTAATAAGATTGTTAAAGTGTAATTGTCATATTTCTTTTTTATTTGCCAGTTTATTACAGCTAGTCTAGCCTGTCAATGATTGTCAAAAGATCTGTAACCTTATAATAACAGCTTTCATTAATGTCCCCTGTCCCTTTCCACTGCTCCCTTAAAAGACAGTTTCTATGGCTTGTCTGTCTCCAGCTAAGAAGACAGGAAGACGAAGGGGCAGTCTTTCACACTGCATTCCTGCATTAGACTTCAGAGTGAGGAGTTTTGTCTCTCAGTAATCTAATCTGATTGGCTGGCAGAGAACTACTGGTTACAGCAAGTGTGTATGTGAAGTGAGGGAAAGCAGTTTTGGCCTCAGAGAACTGGCAGAGAAGCCATCTTGAGAAGGTCCTCATATTGTAGAGGGTAAAACAGCTGTAACTAAAGGAAAAACTCAAAGAAAACAGTGGTATGTGAAGAAACTAAAGATTGCTTTATGCATAATGCTGCAGCAGCAGTAACATATGCTAAAATTGATTTTTTTTTATAAAAACATGGCGGTTACACTTTAAATATGCTTGGCTGACTGGAGGGATTTCATATTATATATTACATTTCAAATATATGTTGTTCATTATCTTGCTGTATATTTACTGTATGCTTGGTAAGGCATTTGTAAATTCCATTAAAGAACAGAAACACCAGGAACATGTACAAACCTGGAATGACCTGGGAATATAATGAGTCACCGAAAGATAACTATATTTCACCTTTAATAATACATCACATCAAAGCAATTCTCTCTGACCTACTGCCAGAATAATCACTGAGACACCTACACTGTATTCTAATAGGCATAATCTATCAGCATAACCAGCACCTCACAACTTCACTGCCTCATTGTTTCCTCTGACGCCTCACTTTGCTAAGATATAGACAGTAGAAAAACGGAGATGGTTGATAGTAACACATGACTACAGGATAAGACTACACAGGTCTTGAATGTGGTCCATAACTGTGGAGACACATAGGTTTTCAAAGAAGGGTTCAACACAGTAGGAAATATTTAACCAGTTCAAGACTGGGCCATTTACCCCCCCCCCCCCCCTTCCTGACTAAGCACATTTTCAGTTCTTTGAAAAGCCATAGCTTTTTTCCCATTTGGTTAGGTAAATAGGTAAAGCAACTGCATTTTATTAAGACCTTCTTGGTAAAGGATTTTTTAACGAAAGTCTTAATAAAATGGGGTTGCTTTTATCCTGGTGCTGAATTGACATTATATTTATTTGGGATTTACTACATTGTTGGAGCAGGATTTGTAGGTTTTATTTTTATGTCATTTTTATTTTACTATTTGTTTTGTTTTTATTTTTTTATAAAAAAGGGAAAATGTACAAAAGGGGAAAATAGTCTTTTTCAAAAAATTTTGAATGTTAATAGCACAATGGGCAACCAAAATATATTTGTTCTGTTATGTTCCCTTTCCATAATGGTCTTTTTGATATATGGGATGCATGGATTATGGTCATGGGGGAGCAGGTAGAAGATAGCTCCCCATTCCTGCAGCTGCACATTTTAAAATATCCGTGCAAAGATTAAGGTTGACCAACGTATATAGTAAACATGTGGTCTGAAAAGGATTCATCTCTAATCAGGACTATCATTTTTTGTCTTTTTTAATCAAGTAATGGTTGTTTGAAGTAGTAGTAGTTGTAGTAGTAGTTACTGTAGCAGTCCTCATCTGGTGCTCCCTGTGCAATGCAGTGAAGGGAGGGGTGCACCCTTTCTTTACCTCAGGGCATATGAGGAATGTTCTTGGTGTTGGTGGGATTTGGGGTGCAAGGCAGGGTTCCCTTGAATTTGCTGGTGAAAGGAGCAATGATGTGGCAGTACAGGTTGACGGTGCAAAGCAATAATGAGGTCTGTTTTGGGGTAACAAGTCCACTGTACATTACTGAGGCAATTTGGACAGATGACACCAGGGCCGGACTGAGGATAAAAACCAGCCCTGGAAAAAGTTGCATACCAGCCCCACAGCATTGCGTCATTATTTACTTGTTTATAATAGGAGAAAGCAATCATTTTAAAACACGTGTGTAAACACGAATATGAACTTTGCCCCACGATAGCTCTTTTGTAGAACCCCCATTGTTCATATTATCACAGTATTTTCCCAACCAGGATGCCTCAAACTGTTACAAAACTGCAACTCTCAACATGCTCAGACAGTGTTTTACCACGCCCTTTGACCCGCCCCTAATTTGTTGGCCACCTATTTAATGATTGTTGCATGCAACATTTTACTTGACCAGCTATTTTAGATATTCTACGGCAGTCCTGTTACAATCCCCCCCAATCAGCCTTTCGACCAAATAATAAAAATATTTATAAAATCTCACCCATATGCTGCAAAAAAAAATAAAAAATCTGCAATGTAAAATCGATAATAAAGATCAACTACAAACATAAACATATTTCACATAAAAACTTACAGTTACTTGGCTTGGCCCTTGGGGATCTCGGACACCACTTCAACACTTGACTGGGGGCTCGGCGGAGCGCCACCGCCCTGTCTACAAATTTACATGTCTACTAAAATGGACTCCGCCTCCCCATGTTGGAGGACCCGGGGGGGGGGCCTCCCGGAGCAGTGGGAGGTCACAGGCGAGATACTGGGTGCCGCCCTGTTGCTCTCCAGAGAAGGATCGACCATGTTGGAGAGTGAAGACTGCTTTGAAATATTGTCAGCACCTACTGGATTTAAAATGGATTCTGCTACTAAAGAGCGAGAGGACGCTCCACCGGCCTATTCTCCGGGACCGGAGAGACCCACCTGCCTGCCACCAAGGGCACGGCCTGAGCCCTACTACGGCTCATGGAGAGACTTTCACAGACCCTCTATGCAATGGTCGGCACTGATGGCAGAAGTGAGGGAGGTCGCAATTAAAAAGACTACCAGAACCAAAATTTACTACGAAGAATTGGCGAAGACCGTACATGAGCGCCACACTGACAACCAACCCCGCCTGGAAAGGAGAAGGGGGTTGGTAGTGGCCTTCGATAAGGACCGAGGCTTCGGCTTTATTAAAGATTATGTGACCGGCAGGGATCTTTATATGAACCGCAGATCCGTCAAGCGGAGCTACCTCCCAGAACATATGCATAATCTCCGCGAGGGAGAGGAGGTAGAGTTTACCCCTGCCGAGGGCCTGCGAGGCCCCTACGCCACCGCTGTGACCCGGCCCAAGCCGAAAGCGGAAGATTGGCAGGAGGACGAAGATCTTGCCAGTCCGGAACCTGAACCGGAGCGTCCTATGACACCTCCCCATACCACCTTCCAGGAGCGGGGCTCGTTTATTGGACCGAATGTGTTCTGGCAGCCGACCGTGGGAGAGAAATGGGTAAGCCCATACCCGTCGCCTGAGCTGCCCCGCCGGGAGAAGACTATTAAAGAACTCGAAAACCTAGAGCGATTTCATGCTGCTCTAGACAACATCCGTAAAGGAAGGAGAGCGGACGCATCACCTGAACCTGCAGCGGCCGCGCAAGACAAGCCTGGAATCCTTACCTGCACCTGCGGTGACGACAGAGGACTCCAGCAGCGATGCAGAGCAAGAGAGTTTGGATGACCAGATCGTCCGACTTGAGATGAAGCTGCGAGGCCTGCGCCAGCTTGCCACCTCCAGAATCCCGTCTCCGCCACTAAGGAAAAAGATTCCAACTAAGGACTCAGACGTCTCTGAGCCGGAGGTAAGGGTACCTGTCCCTAGCAGCCGGCCCCCTATAGTGACTGCAGCCACGGTGGGGCCCCCAAGAAAACTCACCTATGCCAGGAGCCGCCGCGTACCGCCAATAACCCCTGAGCCAACAGGGCCTCCCACTGTCATATTACCTGGACCTATGGAGCCTTCAATTTAATGTGCACCCAGGTACAGCGATCCGTTTGCAACATTAAGGCCACCAACCATAATCTCCCCTAGGCCTATGGGGCCAATACCAATTAGGGGTCCATTCATGCTGCAACTGCCGCCAAATACTGTTTTGTGGGCCCATCCGCATGTCGATTCTCACTACAGGCCCAATTTACAAATGGAACCAGGGAGTGCCACTAATGTACCGAGTGGATTTGACACATACCTGTGAGTAGGCCTGCCAGGCCACTATGCGATTTATTTTGTCAAGGGACCTTACTAAAGAGGATTTAACCCTTCCAGGGAGTCCTTTGTTTTGGCCCTATGTTGCTGCTGCCAGTTACCCACGGCTCAGTGGTGGTGGTAGGCCATTGAAATTACAAATTGCTACAAGGCCATCCAGTTTACAGGACCTACTGCCTGCTTCCAGAACTAAAGCCAAGTTGTGCCTATTTTTGTTTGCACTTTAACCCTTTTTAACCCCCTTTTCAGGTTGATTAAGGGACATTGCAGCACTATTTTACATAGCCATTTTAATAATGAGGATTTTTATGTGCTGTGACTTTTATATACAACTTACGCTCCAAGGAAATGTGCCCAGAGATGACTCTAATTTATGTGGGCCTCTGAGATGCTGCTCTATTATGCAACTTATACCTCAAGGAAATGTACCCAGAGATAGACTCTACTGTATGTGAGCCTCTGAGATGCTGCTCTTCTGCTCTATATTTATGGCTCTTCAGGTATATATTGCTTGCTTTAACCATTTACAAGACCAGGGTACGGACTCAGTTTGATCTTTGAGCCTCCAAGGACTGATGTTATTTTGCATTTTCTATGGAACTACTGTGTTTTATTATGGACAATTGCACTTCAATTTTATTATGTACTATCCTGGTATTCTTGATACGCTGCACCAGGTCAGCGGCCCCTGCTCCTTTATGTTATCCTGAGAGAAGAGAACGACGCCCCTTTTCACCGGACTTGTTCCTAAGCCAGCGTACTGCCTGATATATATACACTGCTCAAAAAAATAAAGGGAACACTTAAACAACACAATGTAACTCCAAGTCAATCACACTTCTGTGAAATCAAACTGTCCACTTAGGAAGCAACACTGAGTGACAATCAATTTCACATGCTGTTGTGCAAATGGGATAGACAACAGGTGGAAATTATAGGCAATTAGCAAGACACCCCCAATAAAGGAGTGGTTCTGCAGGTGGTGATCACAGACCACTTCTCAGTTCCTATGCTTCCTGGCTGATGTTTTGGTCACTTTTGAATGCTGGCGGTGCTTTCACTCTAGTGGTAGCATGAGACGGAGTCTACAACCCACACAAGTGGCTCAGGTAGTGCAGCTTATCCAGGATGGCACATCAATGCGAGCTGTGGCAAGAAGGTTTGCTGTGTCTGTCAGCGTAGTGTCCAGAGCATGGAGGCGCTACCCGGAGACAGGCCAGTACATCAGGAGACGTGGAGGAGGCCGAAGGAGGGCAACAACCCAGCAGCAGGACCGCTACCTCCGCCTTTGTGCAAGGAGGAGCAGGAGGAGCACTGCCAGAGCCCTGCAAAATGACCTCCAGCAGGCCACAAATGTGCATGTGTCTGCTCAAACGGTCAGAAACAGACTCCATGAGGGTGATATGAGAGCCCGACGTCCACAGGTGGGGGTTGTGCTTACAGCCCAACACAGTGCAGGACATTTGGCATTTGCCAGAGAACACCAAGATTGGCAAATTCGCCACTGGCACCCTGTGCTCTTCACAGATGAAAGCAGGTTCACACTGAGCACGTGACAGACGTGACAGAGTCTGGAGATGCCGTGGAGAACGTTCTTCTGCCTGCAACATCCTCCAGCATGACCGGTTTGGCATTGGGTCATTAATGGTGTGGGGTGGCATTTCTTTGGAGGGCCGCACAGCCCTCCATGTGCTCGCCAGAGGTAGCCTGACTGCCATTAGGTACCAAGATGAGATCCTCAGACCCCTTGTGAGACCATATGCTGGTGCGGTTGGCCCTGGGTTCCTCCTAATGCAAGACAATGCTAGACCTCATGTGGCTGGAGTGTGTCAGCAGTTCCTGCAAGACGAAGGCATTGATGCTATGGACTGGCCCGCCCGTTCCCCAGACCTGAATCCAATTGAGCACATCTGGGACATCATGTCTCGCTCTATCCACCAACAGACTGTCCAGGAGTTGGCAGATGCTTTAGTCCAGGTCTGGGAGGAGATCCCTCAGGAGACCATCCGCCATCTATTCAGGAGCATGCACAGGCATTGTAGGGAGGTCATACAGGCATGTGGAGGCCACACACACTACTGAGCCTCATTTTGACTTGTTTTAAGGACATTACATCAAAGTTGGATCAGCATGTAGTGTGTTTTTCCACTTTAATTTTGAGTGTGACTCCAAATCCAGACCTCCATTTTTTAATTTTTGTGTGATTTTGTTGTCAGCACATTCAACTATGTAAAGAACAAAGTATTTCAGAAGAATATTTAATTAATTCAGATCTAGGATGTGTTATTTTTGTGTTCCCTTTATTTTTTTGAGCAGTGTATATGTATTTGCAAATGTAGATGTATGTTCCTGCTTTGCATTATTTTTGTCTTTCAGGTGCAGTCTCCAGCTGGGCAGGGCCCCTTTATGTTGCGCCGAGGACAGGCAACGTCGTAGCATGGGGTAAGTAGTGTCCCACTGGGTAGGGGTGGGCACTACACAAGGGTCTATTGGGTCACGTGTTACTGTTACTTTTAAGGGACCGTAATATTATATTTAACCATGTATTTTAATGTATTTTCTATGTGCTTTTATGTGTATTGTTTCCCCTTTGACATGTACAGCAGGCCTATTAGGGTGTAGTTAGGCATCCTAGACACTAGAGGGAGATAGGGAGCCCCTAGTATAAATTTTCAGGCCCAGACAGGGAGGAGTTAGTCTGTAGTCAGGAGTCTGTGGAGACAGAAGTGAGAGGGCATCTTAGCCAGAGATATGCTGAGGGCCTCCTCCTGACATGCAGCTAGATAGTCCAGGCTTCTAGTTGCCACCAGGAGGCTAGTGAAGGATTATAGCCTGCCTGAAGTATCATTGAGCCCATGATAGCACAAGAAGAATCTACCCCAGTAGAAGACATGTTCGTCCTGGGAGAAACCTGCAGTACCCTCAAGCCAAGCAGAGCCAGTGTATCCAGCTAAGACAAGTAAGCTGAAGGGCAGAGGAATCATTAAGTAAATGCAAGGATAAATACGGGAGGAAGATTATTTGCCAAGGATAAAAGCCAGCATTGAGGTATCCGGGCCTTGGGATAAAAGTCAGACAGGAGTTCTAAGGAACAGTGTACACTATATCTGAGGAAAAGGTACAGCCTAGTCTGAGTGTGGATTATTATTGCCCTCTGAGTATCTTGCAAAGATTATGCCTGCCAGTATTGAAATGAGCCTGCTTGTGAAGCACTTGATGTAAGGGACTGTATTACCATCTTATTGTACAAAGTTGGACTGTTCTCCAGTAAAGCAAAGTTTGGTTCATCATACCATCTGTGTACCTCACTTATTGCCACTATAAATCGGTGTGCCATCGTTACAGGCACTGGCGTCACGATCCTTAAAGGAACCTTGCCCCAGGTACACAAAACACCTGCAACATCCAGGGCACCTCATCCACCATCAGGCCTGGTCCCTAAATACAGAGTGTGCCCCAGAGGACTACTGTGCCAGCCTCTCCTTCACTGTCGCATGCCTGCCCAGGGTTCGTCTTCAGAACTGTGAGTAACCCTCGCTTGCCCATAACCGTGACCTCACAATCGCAATACCCTGCAGGTCTGGCGTGCTGCACATCCCCACTGCAGTGCAGTGCAGTTTATAAATAAATACAGTGCGGATTCACACACATATATACAGCATTTTATGATAACCTGTTTGAGTGTATATAGTCACCTATGCATATCCCTATTTCAACGACCACTTGTGATATCTCCACTCATAATACACATCTTCAGCATGGCACAATTATTCAGGGAGTTTAATCACACTGGCAGTGTAAACACTGCAGATTTTCCCACAGTGGCATTGTGAATGGAATATGGAAGGCTTACAGTAGGCAGTGAAGTGGATGTGATTCATCCACAAGCTGCAGAAATTTTCTCAAAAAATGTTTGCATATAACTTGTTAAGTGATGCAGATTTAACATTTTTTTAAATGCAGAGGATGAAATCTGTGGCATTTTCACACTTATATCCGCAGCAAAACTGTCACCAATTTTTGCCAATTTTGACACTTTTGGCCAGTAATTTCTACTATGGAAAATCCATGGCAGATCTGGCAAGTGTGGCTATACCCTAGTTAGTTTATAAGGCTGAAAAAAGACATCTGTTGAAGAAAGATGCATATTTTTGTAAGAGGAGGTGCAAACTATTGCAGCCGTCTTTTATTCTGGGTGTCCTAGAGCTATAGATTAGCTAGCGTTATCTTCAAACACTCATTTTACAATTTCAGGATTGTATTTGTACTAGATAACCCTGAAGTTCTGAACCACCAAATCTCTCGGGTACTTTTAAATGTGGCAGATCGCTTGCAGAAATTTCTGCAGCAGCTTCATGCTTCTGAACGGAGGCTGAAAAAATAACTCCTGGCAACTATACAGTATGTCAGACCAGTGGCAGATCAGCAGTGAAATTCACAGCTGAAAACAGGTCTTTTTTGTGGCAGAAACTCCACCAAATGTATTCCAGATACACCTCCTACTCGTCAATGGATTTTTACCTCTCTCCCATATTGACTTCTATGGAAAACCTCCTGCAAATCATGCCGCTTTCAAGTATTTTTCAAATCAGCTGCTGAAAAACTGGAGGGCAACTAAAGTAATAACTGGAATGAGGGAACTACAGTACCCTGAAAGATTATCAGGGTTATTCACTATAGAAAAAAAACGACTGAAGGAAGATCTAATTAATATGTATAAATATATCAGGGGTCAGTACAGAGATCTATGCCATCATCTATTTATCCCCAGGACTGTGATTGTGTCGAGGGGACATCCTCTGCATTTGGAGGAAAGAAGGTTTGTACACAAACATAGAAAAGGATTCTTTACGGTAAGAGCAGTGAGATTATGGAACTCTCTGCCTGAGGAGGTGGTGATGGTGAGTTCACTAAGAAAGATCAAGACCTATGGATTCGTATACTCCTTTATACTCCTTAATTTCCAGTCTTCACTATATCAGCAGGCAGTCAGTCGGGGCAAGCAGGAGGTAGAAGAGGCAAGCTACTGTCAGCAAGATAGTTGAGCACTGCTTGACCTCTGACCAGCCCTGTCTGCAGTCTTCCACTTCTGCCTGACTGTGAATCACTGATAAGTTTGTGAATTTCCTCCACTTCTGTTCTGCAAAGGGGCCCCTGCTTCTTGACCAAGCTGCCAAAATGAGAGAAGTCCATCTACTGGAAGATTGTATACAAGTTTATATGATAGTGTGTGCTTTCTGAATATCTGTCTGTCCATCCATTCGTCTGTCCAACAGTCTCTCTGTCTGTCCATCTATCTAATCACCTCTAATAGACAGACATTTTTATGATAGTGTTAGGCCCATCTTACTTATTTGCCCAAAAAAATGGAAGCAATATTGTGGAGGCAAACAGGTTGGCACCTAAAAAAAATACACAAGTCCTGCATTCTCCAATACATTTTTAGGCATCATACGTGTCTCAACATGACCATGTCCATTCTTCCACAAACCGCAGATCTGCAATGTATGGATGCACTCTGTGCAGATTTATATGCAGAAAATCCACTAGTAATTGTGGTTTTGGTGCATTTTTATGCAGATTTTGGTGCTGTTTTTCGCTCTATGTTTACACAGTCATTAAAGTCTATAGGGAAAGCCGCTATACATAAAGTGTAGAATTGCACAAACAATTGATGCTATGGATTTCAAAATCAACATAACAGGTCAATTTCCACACAGAAGAAAAAAACAAAATGTACATGAGCTTTGTAAAATCGCATTTACTTTGCTGGTACTGTATTATGTGTGCAGTTACCCATAAGGTGTTTCTGTGTTCAACATTCTTTTCCTTTTTGCGTTATTGTGGTTTACATGTAAGGGACCACATAAAGGAAAATTTGTGCTTTGCCAGAAACAATTTTTCTATGACTTCCAGGTTTTAATAATTGATCCACTCCTGTTGTGACACTGAGGTGAGCATAGCATCTCACTCCATCTTGTTTTGCTACAGTGGGAAAGCAAGTGCAGTAACCCAGATCTGGGGATATCTGCAAATGTTCGTGATTAGAGTTGAGCGAACACCTGGATGTTCGGGTTCGAGAAGTTCGGCCGAACTTCCCGGAAATGTTCGGGTTCGGGATCCGAACTCGACCCGAATTTCGCCCCGAACCCCGGCACTAAAAAGGCTGTAAAACAGACCAGGAAAGGGCTAGAGGGCTGCAAAGGGCAGCAAAATGTAGTTAAATCCCCTGCAAACAAATGTGGATAGGGAAATGAATTAAAATAAAAATAAAATAAATAAAAATTAACCAATATCAATTGGAGAGAGGTCCCATAGCAGAGAATCAGGCTTCATGTCAGCAGAGAATCAGTCTTCATGTCATAGTAGAGAATCAGGCTTCACGTCACCCAAAACTGGAACAGTCCATTGTCAGATATTTAGGCCCCGGCACCCAGGCAGAGGAGAGAGGTCCCATAACATAGAATCTGGCTTCATGTCAGCAGAGAATCAGTCTTCATGTCATAGCAGAGAATCATGCTTCACGTCACCCACCACTGGAACAGTCCATTGTCAGATATTTAGGCCCAGGCACCCAGGCAGAGGAGAGAGGTCCCATAGCAGAGAATCTGGCTTCATGTCAGCAGAGAATCTGGCTTCATGTCATAGCAGAGAATCAGGCTTCACGTCACCCACCACTGGAACAGTCCATTGTCAGATATTTAGGCCCAGGCACCCAGGCAGAGGAGAGAGGTCCCATAACAGAGAATCAGGCTTCACGTCACCCACCACTGGAACAGTCCATTGTCAGATATTTAGGCCCAGGCACCCAGGCAAAGGAGAGAGGTCCCATAACAGAGATTCAGGCTTCATGTCAGCGACTCAGCAGAGAATCAGTCTTCATGTCATAGCAGAGAATCAGGCTTCACGTCACCCAAAACTGGAACAGTCCATTGTCAGATATTTAGGCCCCGGCACCCAGGCAGAGGAGAGAGGTCCCATAACATAGAATCTGGCTTCATGTCAGCAGAGAATCAGGCTTCATGTCATAGCAGAGAATCATGCTTCACGTCACCCACCACTGGAACAGTCCATTGTCAGATATTTAGGCCCAGGCACCCAGGCAGAGGAGAGAGGTCCCATAGCAGAGAATCTGGCTTCATGTCAGCAGAGAATCAGTCTTCATGTCATAGCAGAGAATCAGGCTTCACGTCACCCACCACTGGAACAGTCCATTGTCAGATATTTAGGCCCAGGCACCCAGGCAGAGGAGAGAGGTCCCATAACAGAGAATCAGTCTTCATGTCATAGCAGAGAATCAGGCTTCATGTCATAGCAGAGAATCAGGCTTCACGTCACCCAACATTGGAACAGTCCATTGTCATATAATTTAGGCCCCGGCACCCAGACAGAGGAGAGAGGTCCCATAACATAGAATCTGGCTTCATGTCAGCGACTCAGCAGAGAATCAGTCTTCATGTCATAGCAGAGAATCAGGCTTCATGTCACCCACCACTGGAACAGGCCACTGTCAGATATTTTTAGGCCCCGGCACCCAGACAGAGGAGAGAGGTCCCATAACATAGAATCTGGCTTCATGTCATAGCAGAGAATCATGCTTCACGTCACCCAACATTGGAACAATCAATTGTCATATAATTTAGGCCCCGGCACCCAGGCAGAGGAGAGAGGTCCCATAGCAGAGAATCTGGCTTCATGTCAGCAGAGAATCAGTCTTCATGTCATAGCAGAGAATCAGGCTTCACGTCACCCACCACTGGAACAGTCCATTGTCAGATATTTAGGCCCAGGCACCCAGGCAGAGGAGAGAGGTCCCATAACAGAGAATCAGGCTTCACGTCACCCACCACTGGAACAGTCCATTGTCAGATATTTAGGCCCAGGCACCCAGGCAGAGGAGAGAGGTCCCATAACAGAGATTCAGGCTTCATGTCAGCGACTCAGCAGAGAATCAGTCTTCATGTCATAGCAGAGAATCAGGCTTCACGTCACCCACCACTGGAACAGTCCATTGTCAGATATTTAGGCCCAGGCACCCAGGCAGAGGAGAGAGGTCCCATAACAGAGAATCAGGCTTCACGTCACCCACCACTGGAACAGTTCATTGTCAGATATTTAGGCCCGGCACCCAGGCAGAGGAGAGAGGTCCCATAACATAGAATCTGGCTTCATGTCAGCAGAGAATCAGTCTTCATGTCATAGCAGAGAATCATGCTTCACGTCTCCCACCACTGGAACAGTCCATTGTCAGATATTTAGGCCCAGGCACCCAGGCAGAGGAGAGAGGTCCCATAGCAGAGAATCTGGCTTCATGTCAGCAGAGAATCAGTCTTCATGTCATAGCAGAGAATCAGGCTTCACGTCACCCACCACTGGAACAGTCCATTGTCAGATATTTAGGCCCAGGCACCCAGGCAGAGGAGAGAGGTCCCATAACAGAGAATCAGTCTTCATGTCATAGCAGAGAATCAGGCTTCATGTCATAGCAGAGAATCAGGCTTCACGTCACCCAACATTGGAACAGTCCATTGTCATATAATTTAGGCCCCGGCACCCAGACAGAGGAGAGAGGTCCCATAACATAGAATCTGGCTTCATGTCAGCGACTCAGCAGAGAATCAGTCTTCATGTCATAGCAGAGAATCAGGCTTCATGTCACCCACCACTGGAACAGGCCACTGTCAGATATTTTTAGGCCCCGGCACCCAGACAGAGGAGAGAGGTCCCATAACATAGAATCTGGCTTCATGTCATAGCAGAGAATCATGCTTCACGTCACCCAACATTGGAACAATCAATTGTCATATAATTTAGGCCCCGGCACCCAGGCAGAGGAGAGAGGTCCCATAACAGAGATTCAGGCTTCATGTCAGCGACTCAGCAGAGAATCAGTCTTCATGTCATAGCAGAGAATCAGACTTCATGTCATAGCAGAGAATCAGGCTTCACGTCACCCACCACTGGAACAGTCCATTGTCAGATATTTAGGCCCAGGCACCCAGGCAGAGGAGAGAGGTCCCATAGCAGAGAATCTGGCTTCATGTCAGCAGAGAATCAGGCTTTATGTCATAGCAGAGAATCATGCTTCACGTCACCCACCACTGGAACAGTCCATTGTCAGATATTTAGGCCCCGGCACCCAGACAGAGGAGAGAGGTCCCATAACAGAGATTCAGGCTTCATGTCAGCAGAGAATCAGTCTTCATGTCATAGCAGAGAATCAGGCTTCACGTCACCCAACATTGGAACAGTCCATTGTCATATAATTTAGGCCCCGGCACCCAGACAGAGGAGAGAGGTCCCATAACAGAGATTCAGGCTTCATTTCAGCGACTCAGCAGAGAATAAGTCTTCATGTCATAGCAGAGAATCAGGCTTCATGTCACCCACCACTGGAACAGGCCACTGTCAGATATTTTTAGGCCCCGGCACCCAGACAGAGGAGAGGTTCATTCAACTTTGGGTTGCCCCGCAATATAATGGTAAAATGAAAATAAAAATAGGATTGAATGAGGAAATGCCCTGGAGTACAATAATATATGGTTAAGGGGAGGTAGTTAATGTCTAATCTGCACAAGGGATGGACAGGTCCTGTGGGATCCATGCCTGGTTCATTTTTATGAACGTCAGCTTGTCCACATTGGCTGTAGACAGGCGGCTGCGTTTGTCTGTAATGACGCCCCCTGCCGTGCTGAATACACGTTCAGACAAAACGCTGGCCGCCGGGCAGGCCAGCACCTCCAAGGCATAAAAGGCTAGCTCTGGCCACGTGGACAATTTGGAGACCCAGAAGTTGAATGGGGCCGAATCATCAGTCAGCACTAGTGTTGAGCGCGAATATTCGAATTGCGAATTTTTTTCTCGAATATCGCAATTTCGAGATTTCGCGAATATTTAGAATATCGTTCTATATATTCGCGAAATCGAATATTCGTTTTTTTCTTTTTTTTTTTTATTATATTTTTTTCTTTCCCACTTCCCTAAAATTGTTCTTACCTGTCCTTTGGATTCCTGGCTTCCTGGCTGCTCCAGTCAGTGGCGTTTTCAACTTACTGCTATATTCCATATTAGCTAAATTACAATCTAATCTATATGTGTATTTTACGAAATTTCGCAATAGTCGCAATTGCGATGCGAGTAATATAACACGAAATATTCGCATGAAAATTTCAACTTAGCACTGCTATACTCCATATTCTAGCCTAATATGGAATATAGCTGTGCTAAGTTAGCACTGCTATATTCCATATTAGGCTAGAATATGGAGTATAGCAGTGCTAAGTTGAAATCTTCATGCGAATATTTCGTGTTATATTAGTCGCATCGCAATTTCGACTTTTTCAAATGTTCTTAATATTGCTCTAACTTCGTCTTTTAGAAATTTCGTAATATTGCTCTAACTTCGTCTCTTAGAATATTACGAATATTCTAAAAGACGAAGTTAGAGCAATATTAAGAAATTTTGTAAAATACACATATAGATTGTAATTTAGCTAATATAGTGCTATAATCCCTTTTTTTTCCTGTAATTTTTTTTTGCCTCTTCTGAACCTAAGTTTTGTAAAATATGTACACTATTAAAAATTATTACTATAGCAGTATATTAGCTTAAATACAATCTATGTGTATTTTACGAAATTTCGTAATATTGCTCTAACTTCGTCTTTTAGAATATTACGAATATTCTAAAAGACGAAGTTAGAGCAATATTAAGAACATTTGCAAAAGTCGAAATTGCGATGCGAGTAATATAACACGAAATAGTCGCATGAAGATTTCAACTTAGCACAGCTATATTCCATATTCTAGCCTAATATGGAATATAGCAGTGCTAACTTAGCACAGCTATATTCCATATTAGGCTAGAATATGGAATATAGCAGTGCTAAGTTTAAATCTTCATGCGACTATTTCGTGTTCTATTACTCGCATCGCAATTTCGACTTTTGCAAATGTTCTTAATATTGCTCTAACTTCGTCTTTTAGAATATTCGTAATATTCTAAGAGACGAAGTTAGAGCAATATTACGAAATTTCGTAAAATACACATATTAGCCTAGCCATAGTCATTAGCATAGGAACGTTGCCTTATACTATCAAGATAAATTTTCGCAATATGCGAAAAAATAATTTCGCGATAATTGGAATAATTGCGAATATTCGATTTCGACGAATATAACACGAATATTCATGCGAATATTCGCGAAATATTGCGAAATCGAATATGGCACCTCCCGCTCATCACTAGTCAGCACGTGGAGGGGTGTGCACACGTACTGTTGCACCGTGTTAGTGAAATGTTGCCTCCTGCTAACACGTTCCGTATCAGGTGGTGGTGCAGTTAGCTGTGGCGTGGTGACAAAATTTTTCCACATCTCTGCCATGCTAACCCTGCCCTCAGAGGAGCTGGCCGTGACACAGCTGCGTTGGCGACCTCTTGCTCCTCCTCTGCCTTCGCCTTGGGCTTCCACTTGTTCCCCTGTGATATTTGGGAATGCTCTCAGTAGCGCGTCTACCAACGTTCGCTTGTACTCGCGCATCTTCCTATCACGCTCCAGTGCAGGAAGTAAGGTGGGCACATTGTCTTTGTAACGTGGATCCAGCAGGGTGGCAACCCAGTAGTCCGCACACGTTAAAATGTGGGCAACTCTGCTGTCGTTGCGCAGGCACTGCAGCATGTAGTCGCTTATGTGTGCCAGGCTGCCCAGAGGTAAGGACAAGCTGTCCTCTGTGGGAGGCGTATCGTCATCGTCCTGCGTTTCCCCCCAGCCACTCACCAGTGATGGGCCCGAGCTGCGTTGGGTGCCACCCCACTGTGAACATGCTTCATCCTCCTCCTCCTCCACCTCCTCCTCATACTCATCCTCCTCGTCCTCCAGTAGTGGGCCCTGGCTGGCCACATTTGTACCTGGCCTCTGCTGTTGCAAAAAACCTCCCTCTGAGTCACTTCGAAGAGACTGGCCTGAAAGTGCTAAAAATGACCCCTCTTCCTCCTCCTCCTCCTCCTGGGCCACCTCCTCTTCCATCATCGCCCTAAGTGTTTTCTCAAGGAGACATAGAAGTGGTATTGTAACGCTGATAACGGCGTCATCGCCACTGGCCATGTTGGTGGAGTACTCGAAACAGCGCAACAGGGCACACAGGTCTCGCATGGAGGCCCAGTCATTGGTGGTGAAGTGGAGCTGTTCCGCAGTGCGACTGACCTGTGCGTGCTGCAGCTGAAACTCCCCTATGGCCTGCTGCTGCTCGCACAGTCTGTCCAGCATGTGCAAGGTGGAGTTCCACCTGGTGGGCACGTCGCATTTGAGGCGGTGAGTGGGAAGGCCGAAGTTACGCTGTAGCGCAGACAGGTGAGCAGCGGCAGGATGTGAACGCCGGAAGCGCGAACAGACGGCCCGCACTTTATGCAGCAGCTCTGACATGTCGGGGTAGTTGCGAATGAACTTCTGCACCACCAAATTCAGCACATGCGCCAGGCAAGGGATGTGCGTCAAACCGGCTAGTCCCAGAGCTGCAACGAGATTTCGCCCATTATCGCACACCACCAGGCCGGGCTTGAGGCTCACCGGCAGCAACCACTCGTCGGTCTGTTGTTCTATACCCCGCCACAACTCCTGTGCGGTGTGGGGCCTGTCCCCCAAACATATGAGTTTCAGAATGGCCTGCTGACGTTTACTCCGGGCTGTGCTGAAGTTGGTGGTGAAGGTGTGTGGCTGACTGGATGAGCAGGTGGAAGAAGAGGAGGAGGAAGCCGAGTAGGAGGAGGAGGCGACAGGAGGCAAAGAATGTTGCCCTGCGATCCTTGGCGGCGGAAGGACGTGCGCCAAACAGCTCTCCGCCTGGGGCCCAGCCGCCACTACATTTACCCAGTGTGCAGTTAGGGAGATATAGCGTCCCTGGCCGTGCTTACTGGTCCACGTATCTGTGGTTAGGTGGACCTTGCCACAGATGGCGTTGCGCAGTGCACACTTGATTTTATCGGATACTTGCTTGTGCAGGGAAGGCACGGCTCTCTTGGAGAAGTAGTGTTCCAACCTGGGTGGATGTGGGTCCATAACACAAATGCATTGTATGCAGACACATCTAGGATGTTAGAAAACACAGCCATCGGCCATCTTGACATATCTGCCTCTTGACTTGTCCCAGAGACTATCAGTGGCCTCATTATAGGATCTGTACACTCCAGCAAGAAGAAGAACACTAATATAAGCATCTAGGCATTCCTCATTTATGTCATTCCACATGTTGCCATGGACTTTTTTTCATTCAAGGTTTGTCATTGCAATGATCACTTTTTTTAGTGCAATAGCATGAACAGTTCAAAACATGTTTTGATGTCACTTACTCTCGTCACAGCAAACCTTGTGATCCCAGGGGTCATTTTGATTACATCTGCAGCAGCTGCCCTGCCATGTAAGTCAGGAGGTTCTGAACTCCAACAGATCTTACCACTTTTGGATTTGAATGTTTCAGCAGGAACAGCAGCAGGTTCAGCACTGGTGGCCTCCTCATCAGACTCATCAGATGTGTCTGTGTATTCTGGTTGATACTCAACTTCATCTTCTGCCTCAGAAACCTGCTCATCCATATCACTATGCTGCTCTGTGTCCTCTGCCTCATTTTCATCCAAGATATAATCCAGTATTTGGCTTGCTGCAAATCTTCTCACTCTTGCATGCTGCATATTGGAGATGATTACTCTGCAAGTCAGCAACTCTGAAATGTATTGGTCCTATGTTTCTTTACTTTATTTAGAGAAGCAGACAAGCAGGCAAAGAGATCGGCCCCTCCCTAACTACAGCTCACAGGGCTGAGAGGTGATTGGCTGTCAGTGAGAGCAGAGAGAGTGTTTAGGATTTCAGTTTTGGCACTTATTAGTGTCCTATAATCCTATATTATAACTGGGTCAGAATTGACCCTAACACCATAAACGTCTTCATTTTCACCACAGTATTTTATAATTTTGTGAAAAGGATTATTTTTCTATTACATTGTTTAAATAGAGGTTCCTGAGAAAGTAAAAAAATCTTGATGCAATAAACAAATTTATGTGATACTCATAGACATTCAAAACCTGAAAACGGGTCGGTTCTGACCCTAACATAAGAGGAGGATTTTATCGGATACTTGGTTGTGCAGGGAAGGCACGGCTCTCTTGGAGAAGTAGTGCCGGCTGGGAACAACATACTGTGGGACAGCAAGCGACATGAGCTGTTTGAAGCTGTCTGTGTCCACCAGCCTGAATGACAGCATTTCATAGGCCAGTAGTTTAGAAATGCTGGCATTCAGGGCCAGGGATCGAGGGTGGCTAGGTGGGAATTTACACTTTCTCTCAAATGTTTGTGAGATGGAGAGCTGAACGCTGCCGTGTGACATGGTTGAGATGCTTGGTGACGGAGGTGGTGGTGGTGTTGGTGGTACATCCTCTGTTTGCTGGGCGGCAGGTGCCAACGTTCCTCCAGAGGCGGAGGAAGAGGCCGAGGCGGCGGCAGCAGCAGAAGAGGTAGCAGGCGGAGCCTGAGTGAGTTCCTTGTTTTTAAGGTGTTTACTCCACTGCAGTTCATGCTTTGCATGCAGGTGCCTGGTCATGCAGGTTGTGCTAAGGTTCAGAACGTTAATGCCTCGCTTCAGGCTCTGATGGCACAGCGTGCAAACCACTCGGGTCTTGTCGTCAGCACATTGTTTGAAGAACTGGCACGCCAGGGAACTCCTTCAAGCTGCCTTTGGGGTGCTCGGTCCCAGATGGCGGTGGCCAGTAGCAGACGGACTCTCTTGGCGGCGGGTGTTCTGCTTTTGCCCACTGCTCCCTCTTTTGCTACGCTGTTGGCTCGGTCTCACCACTGCCTCTTCCTCCGAATTCTGAAAGTCAGTGACACGACCTTCATTCCATGTGGGGTCTAGGACCTCATCGTCCCCTGCATCGTCTTCCACTAAGTCTTCCTCCCTGACCTCCTGTTCAGTCTGCACACTGCAGAAAGACGCAGCAGTTGGCACCTGTGTTTTGTCATCATCACAGACGTGCTGAGGTGTTATTCCCATGTCCTCATAATTAGAAAACATAAGTGGTTGTGCGTTAGTGCATTCTATCTCTTCCACCCCTGAGGAAGGGCTAGGTGGATGCCCTTGGGAAACCCTGCCAGCAGAGTCTTCAAACAGCATAAAAGACTGCTGCATAACTTGAGGCTCAGACAGTTTCCCTGATATGCATGGGGGTGATGTGACAGACTGATGGGCTTGGTTTTCATGCGCCATCTATGCGCTTTCTGCACAAGACTGGGTGGGAGATAATGTGAACGTGCTGGATGCACTGTCGGCCACCCAATTGACTAATGCCTGTACCTGCTCAGGCCTTACCATCCTTAGAACGGCATTGGGCCCCACAAAATATTGCTGTAAATTCTGCTGGCTACTGGGACCTGAGGTAGTTGGTTCACTAGGACGTGTGGCTGTGGCAGAACGGCCACGTCCTCTCCCAGCACCAGAGGGTCCACTAACACCACCACGACCATGTCCGCGTCCGCGTCCCTTACTAGATGTTTTCCTCATTGTTACCGTTCACCACAATAAGAAAAAAATTATTTGGCCCAATGTATTGAATTCAAATTAAGGCCTTTTTTTACAGGCACCTAACACTATCTGGCTATCTATTTAGGTACCGTATTACACTAATACAGGCACAACAGTAACAACAGATTTAGCTGAATATAAATTGTAGGCCTAGTATTTAGGCGCTGGGTGACAGGTATACGTTTACGGACAGAATTAGACTTGGATATGCACAGTAGCGTGTGTGTGAAGTTATTGAGAATGACCCTATCAGCACCTTGAATCTAATATACCCTTTTAGGGATAGATTTAAAGTAGGCCTGATACAGCAGAAACCACTAATTTACCCAGAACAAAAACTGTGCTTTGACGGACACAAAATAACTTGAGCAGCTACAGCAATAGCCACAGATTTAGCTGAATATAAATTTGAGGCCTATTATTTAGGCGCTGGGTGACAGGTATACGTTTACGGACAGAATTAGACTTGGATATGCACAGTAGCGTGTGTGTGAAGTTATTGAGAATGACCCTATCAGCACCTTGAATCTAATATACCCTTTTAGGGATAGATTTAAATAACCACACTATTGATGGTTAAATGGACTTGGTGGCAGCTTGTGCTGGCGCACCACAAGCCACAAAATGACCTCTGATCACCCTAGAAAAAAAGTGACTGAAAAACGCTCTGGGCAGCCTAAAAACAGTGAGCAATTGAATAGCAGCAGTTCAATGATCCACAGCTGTAGATCGATCACTGTCTTAACCCTCCTCTTATGTTAGCTTTCTGTTACTATCCATGATGTTAACGGGTCGGTTTTGACCCGTGTCTTAAATCAGCCATAAAATACCCTCTGAACAATTATTTATCATCCAATTTGTTTCTTACCTCTTGGATACCTTGTTAGGCTTCTTTATCCTTGAAAAGATTGGTTTTAATATTTTTGGTGTGACCCCTTAGACCTTTCTCTTGATAGCATACCTCTCATTTTCAAATTAAAAAAATTGTAAAATAAACCTCAATAGAATATTATAAGTAAATAAAAGGTTGTTATGTCACCAGAATGTTTCTGAGGAGTATTTGAACACATCTCTTAAATTTTTTTTAAATTTTTTATTTTTTATTTTAATAACATTAACTATAATAACATTGATGGTGTTAGGGTCAATTTTGACCCATATATATTTACTTCAAGAAAATAGCCAAAAGTCTTCTTTTTTTAACATAAAACGTTCATAAACAATGAAAAGCAAGTAATAATACAAAATGTAGAATTGCAAGGTCAAACAAACACAATCAAGCAAGGCAAACCAATAGAAATCAAGTACTAGTTTCTAAGCATCTTTGTGCAAGAACTTGCATGTGTTTGTGTGGGTGTTTTTAGATGCATGTGTTGCAAAAGCTGACACTTTTAGCATGTTCTTTGCAGATATATTTTTTACAGTGGAGGCACAATGTAACATAGTAACATAGTAACATAGTACATAAGGCCGAAAAAAGACATTTGTCCATCCAGTTCGGCCTGTTATCCTGCAAGTTGATCCAGAGGAAGGCAAAAAACCCTGTTAGGTTGAAGCCAATTTTCTCCACTTTAGGGGAATAAAAAATTCCTTCCCGACTCCAATCATGCAATCAGAATAACTCCCTGGATCAACGACCCCTCTCTAGTAGCTATAGCCTGTAATATTATTAAGCTCCAGAAATACGTCCAATGTGTGTGTCTTTCTGTCCTTATTGCTGGGGCAGACCTGACACCTCTTTCTTTTAGAATCAGATGGCATCACTGGAGTTGTGGCTGTGGCTGTGCTGGTTGATGTTGAGGTAAGGCTAGATGATAATGAGGATGCTGGCACTGATTCTCTTTGTGTTGTTGATGGTGTGGATGGAGTGCTTGATGAACTCTGCATCTGTCTGATCACGGCCGCAGCGATTGGATCTCGAGACACCCGTTTCCTTTGCTCAATGTGTGCCTTGACAAGGGAACTTCCTAGCTCCTCGAGAAATATTCTCCACTTGTTATTTTTTTTTGTGTTCCAACCTGGGTGGATGTGGGTCCATAACACAAATGCATTGTATGCAGACACATCTAGGATGTTAGAAAACACAGCCATCGGCCATCTTGACATATCTGCCTCTTGACTTGTCCCAGAGACTATCAGTGGCCTCATTATAGGATCTGTACACTCCAGCAAGAAGAAGAACACTAATATAAGCATCTAGGCATTCCTCATTTATGTCATTCCACATGTTGCCATGGACTTTTTTTCATTCAAGGTTTGTCATTGCAATGATCACTTTTTTTAGTGCAATAGCATGAACAGTTCAAATCATGTTTTGATGTCACTTACTCTCGTCACAGCAAACCTTGTGATCCCAGGGGTCATTTTGATTACATCTGCAGCAGCTGCCCTGCCATGTAAGTCAGGAGGTTCTGAACTCCAACAGATCTTACCACTTTTGGATTTGAATGTTTCAGCAGGAACAGCAGCAGGTTCAGCACTGGTGGCCTCCTCATCAGACTCATCAGATGTGTCTGTGTATTCTGGTTGATACTCAACTTCATCTTCTGCCTCAGAAACCTGCTCATCCATATCACTATGCTGCTCTGTGTCCTCTGCCTCATTTTCATCCAAGATATAATCCAGTATTTGGCTTGCTGCAAATCTTCTCACTCTTGCATGCTGCATATTGGAGATGATTACTCTGCAAGTCAGCAACTCTGAAATGTATTGGTCCTATGTTTCTTTACTTTATTTAGAGAAGCAGACAAGCAGGCAAAGAGATCGGCCCCTCCCTAACTACAGCTCACAGGGCTGAGAGGTGATTGGCTGTCAGTGTTACTAAGCAGAGAAAGTGTTTAGGATTTCAGTTTTGGCACTTATTAGTGTCCTATAATCCTATATTATAACTGGGTCAGAATTGACCCTAACACCATAAACGTCTTCATTTTCACCACAGTATTTTATAATTTAGTGAAAAGGATTATTTTTCTATTACATTGTTTAAATAGAGGTTCCTGACAAAGTAAAAAAATCTTGATGCAATAAACAAATTTATGTGATACTCCAGATATCAAAACCTGAAAACGGGTCGGTTCTGACCCTAACATAAGAGGAGGGTTAAGTGTTTTAACATAGTACATATAGTACATAAGGCCGAAAAAAGACATTTGTCCATCCAGTTCGGCCTGTCATCCTACAAGTTTTGGAGGAGTTAATCACTGCCTAATCTCGCCCTAACATCGCAGCTGCAACCTCTCCCTACACTTGTAACAGCAGAGTGACGTGCAGCGCTACGTGACCCAAGCTTATATAGAGGCTGGGTCACATGCTGCACTGGCCAATCACAGCCATGCCAATAGTAGGCATGGCTGTGATGGCCTCTTGGGGCAAGTAGTATGACGCTTGTTGATTGGCTGCTTTGCAGCCTTTCAAAAAGCTCCAAGAAAGCGCCGAACGCCGAACCCGAACCCGGACTTTTACGAAAATGTACACTATACAGTTCGGGTTCGCTCATCCCTATTCGTGATGTTTTTTGTTATGCATTGTTTTAGCCATTCATTCCAGCAAGAAGAGGTACGTTGGCAGTAATTGGCAGTAACCGGGCTAAACACCCTGTTCCTCCACTCTTGGTAGGAGTGGGCTGGTCCTACTTCCTGCCAGAAGAGGGAGTTCCTGAGTAGACAGCAAGGAGATAGAAAGCACATGCCAGAGCTCCTACCACTAGGGACCATATCAAGTTCTCCTGTGAGACCATCACTCCAGAGAGATCATCAGAATTAAGGACAGCGCTTGCAAGAAGCTTCACTGTACAAAGACAGCATGTGGGTGGGGTTTTTGTAGTGTACGGGGACTGTAATACCCGTCACTACCAAAGTGTCACTTGGTGTGCTGTCGTCCCTCCTTAGTTATGGAGAAGTTGGTATATGTCAGTTTTATAAATTGTCATGTAATGCAATGCTATGTGTTTCCCTGTTACTATGACACTGGCATGTACAGGCCTGCTAGGGGTGTCATTCCAGCTTCTAGTCACTAGAGGGAGCTAGGGAGCCCTAGTCTATATAAGGCCCAGTCAGGGGAGGGAAAGGCAGACGGAGTCTAGTGTCTGTAATCTACAGTTGGAGATTAGACAATGTCAGAGACAAGTCCAGGCCTGAAGCCTGCTGTCCAGGAGAAGATTCCCTCCTGAATTCCCATATGCAGAAACAGGAATATCTTAGCTAAAGAGCCGGAGGAAGGAAGCAGCAGAGAGAGACCGAGGCAAAGTGCAGAGAAGCAAGAGGTACTAAAAATAACAGAGGAGGTACTTTCTAAAGCTATAGCCAGGGATATAAAGCCAGAACTAGGTTATTGGGCCTTGGTGAAGAATTGCTATATTCCAGGATCAGACAGAAATAGAGTGCATGCTCCTGTACTGCAAGTCCTGCGTTCAACACTCTGTAATCACCTTGCTAAATCTGTAATTGCCTGCATCAACCGTATTGCAAAATCGACTGTATGCCAAGGAACTGCGATTCCAATATTGTCTCTGCATGAAAACTACTAAAGTTGGAGTTCTGTTTTAATATCACGTGTTCCTCAATTTATTCCTGCTATCCGCAAACGGCGTGCCACCGTTTAATTGGCACTGGCGTCACGAACAATTATATACCATCACCTGCCCTTGCAGAGAGTCAGCCGTACCAGGTTAGTGTATATTGCACTACATCACCCAGAAACACCTATTACACACAACTTGAGTACGCTGCACCTCTCTTTTGGCGTCACGAACAGGATACGCACGCTTTCTAGTGCAAGAAGCGTGAACTTTGTGCCTTATACAGTTGCCCTGTGACCAAAGTGACAAATTGCCTGTTTATTGAAAGTGGACTTTGTGGACTGAAAAATCTACCCAAAGTGTACCTAAAACCTTCAAAAAGCGCTGTGCAGTGTTGCGCTACCAAGAGAAAGAAAATCGCCGCATTGGAGTGTGGTTTTGTGGACTTTTTACATTCCTGCTTGCTGTCAGTGAATAGACAGTGTTTCTTGCTAAAGATGGCCGCTGAGCTTGCTGAAATAGCTGCTGCGTCATCTTCATCCCGAAAAGGCGGGAAAAATTGGCGCCTTTCTGAGAAAATAGCGGGAAGCAGTTCAAGGTCAGGCGCCACTGCTTATCTGGACATTTGCATGTCTGCCAGCATGGACACCGCCTTCCATATACTGAAATACCTGGGGGGCGGCCTCCCAGTGCAATGGGAGGAGCTGGCTGATCTTATTGGCGCCACCCTTTCGCTCTCCAGAGAAGGATCGAGCATGTTGGAAAGTGAACAGAGCGTTGCTGCAATGTCCGCACCTGAAATTGCAAAGATGTCTAATGTTGGTGTAGAGCCAGAGGAGGCTCCACCGGCCTACTCTCCGGGACCGGAGCAACCCGCCTGCCGCCCAAGGGGGAAAGAACCCGAGCCCTATTATGGCTCGTGGAGAGACTTTTTCCAACCATCTTTCAAATGGTCCTCCCTGATGGCGGAGATCCGAGAGGCCGCTATAAAGCGGAATACAAAGACCAAGATCTTCTATGAGGAACTAACTAAGACAATACATGAGAAGCATACGAACACCCAACCCCGCCTGGAAAGGAGAAAGGGAGTGGTGCTGTCATTTGACAAATCCCGTGGCTACGGGTTCATCCAAGACTATCTGACTGGCAGAGACCTCTATGTGAATCGAAGGTCTGTCAAAAGAGACTACCTCCCTTCTTACCAGCACAGCCTCCGTGAGGGAGAGGAAGTGGAGTACACCCCTGCCGAGAGCCTACGAGGCCCTTATGCGACTGCCGTGACCCGTCCCAAGCGAACATCTGAGGACTGGGAGGCAGAAGAAGAAGAAGACTACTCTGGCTGCGAGCGGGAACCTGAACGATCTCCAGAGCCGGCCCATCACGCCTTCCAGGAGCGGAGCTCCTTCATTGGGCCTAACGTCTTCTGGCAGCCACCGTGTTGGAGAAATGGGTGAGCCCCTATCCTTCCCCCGAGCTGCCTCGTCGGGAGAAGACCCTGCACGAGATGGGGAATTTAAAAGGACTTCAAAATACCTTCAAAAACATCCGGATGGGTCGGAGACCAGACACATCGCCAGAACCTGCAGAGGCCGAGTCCGCACCATCGGTGACTGTACCTGCGCCGGCGGCGCCAGCAGATGACAGCAACTCCGACACAGAGAGCATCGGTGAGCAGATTATCCGGCTGGAGGAGAAGTTGCGGGAGCTGCGCAAGATCGCGACTGCCAGGATCCAGACGCCGCCAAAGAAGGACGAGGTAAGGGTGCCTGTCTCCACCCGCAGACCACCTTCTGTTGCCACCGCTCCGTCAGTGCCCCAGACTGGACCCGCGATTGCTGTAAACTGCTGCACACAGCGCACCGGACCGCTTGCGGCGGCGGTACCCAGCACATTGCACCCTGCAGTGATCATGCCAGGACCGGCACGGTCCACAAGAGGGTTCACCCCTAGGCCTATGGGGCCAATACCTATTAGGGGCCCCTTTACCCTACAGCTGCCCCCTGACACAGTTATGTGGGCCCATCCTCCTGTAGAGGACTACTACAGGCCGTACTTGCCAGCAGAGCCAAGTGGTTATGATATGCCACTGTGAATCAGCCTGCTAGGCCTTTGATTTATTGCACCAAAGAAATATGGTGTTTATCCTTCCAGGACAGGAGTCCTATGTTTCTGGTCCTTTGTTGCAGCTGCCAGTTTGTCCACGGCTCAGTGGTAGGTGTTGACCACTGAAATCACAAGGTCAGCAAGGCCAAGTTTGTGTTCAGGACCTCCTGCCTGTTTTTGTTACCCTACACCAAGTTGTGCCTGTTCCTTTAGTTGCACCTTTTACCCTTCACCCCCTTTTCAGGTTGATCAGGGGTCTTACAGCACTTGTCTTTGCTGTCCTTTTATTGTGCAACTTCATACTAAGGAACCGTGCCCGGAGACAGACTCAAAAGAACCTGAGCCTCTGAGATTTTTGCTCTTTTAAAGGAAATGTGCCCAGAGATGGACTCCACCGCATGAGAGCCTCTGTGATTTAATAGAAAAATAACCTGGGTACGGACTCATGTTTGTTCTTTGAGCCTCCAAGAACTTTTATACTGTTTTATCTATTTTGCTGTTCTATCATGGACTTATTCATTGTCATGGACTATCCTGGTTATAATGTTACGCTGTGCCAGGTCTGCGCCCCCGTTCCATTCATTATCCTGAGAGAAGAGAACGACGCCCCTTGTCACTACCCTTCACCTTTGCCAATTGGACCTGATGTAAATGTAAATGCAGATGAATTACATGTATGTATGCCTGCATGTCTCTATTTTCTATTTCAGGTAGAGATTCCAGTTGGGCGACCCATGATGGAGTACGAGGTCGTACTCAGCTTAAAGCAGTGGGGTATGTAGTGTACGGGGACTGTAATACCCGTCACTACCAAAGTGTCACTTGGTGTGCTGTCGTCCCTCCTTAGTTATGGAGAAGTTGGTATATGTCAGTTTTATAAATTGTCATGTAATGCAATGCTATGTGTTTCCCTGTTACTATGACACTTGCATGTACAGGCCTGCTAGGGGTGTCATTCCAGCTTCTAGTCACTAGAGGGAGCTAGGGAGCCCTAGTCTATATAAGGCCCAGTCAGGGAAGGGAAAGGCAGACGGAGTCTAGTGTCTGTAATCTACAGTTGGAGATTAGACAATGTCAGAGACAAGTCCAGGCCTGAAGCCTGCTGTCCAGGAGAAGATTCCCTCCTGAATTCCCATATGCAGAAACAGGAATATCTTAGCTAAAGAGCCGGAGGAAGGAAGCAGCAGAGAGAGACCGAGGCAAAGTGCAGAGAAGCAAGAGGTACTAAAAATAACAGAGGAGGTACTTTCTAAAGCTATAGCCAGGGATATAAAGCCAGAACTAGGTTATTGGGCCTTGGTGAAGAATTGCTATATTCCAGGATCAGACAGAAATAGAGTGCATGCTCCTGTACTGCAAGTCCTGCGTTCAACACTCTGTAATCACCTTGCTAAATCTGTAATTGCCTGCATCAACCGTATTGCAAAATCGACTGTATGCCAAGGAACTGCGATTCCAATATTGTCTCTGCATGAAAACTACTAAAGTTGGAGTTCTGTTTTAATATCACGTGTTCCTCAATTTATTCCTGCTATCCGCAAACGGCGTGCCACCGTTTAATTGGCACTGGCGTCACGAACAATTATATACCATCACCTGCCCTTGCAGAGAGTCAGCCGTACCAGGTTAGTGTATATTGCACTACATCACCCAGAAACACCTATTACACACAACTTGAGTACGCTGCATTTTCACATAGATTATTAACTAGCGGCTATTAACAATCATGCAGTCATGTATGAACATAACCTTAGGTTTTTGTTGCAGAGCACTGCACTAGTCGACCATTAGGTTTGTGTTACATTTTAATAATTCAAAAATGAGTTATAGAAGAGCATCAGATAACAAAAAAACTTGCAAACAGATCAGAATCTAAGGTATTCCTGCCCCTTTAAGCTACATAGCACACTATGAAAATACATTGAAGTATGCAGGGTGTATTTCAAAACATTTTGGGCTGAGCTGTTATAATTACAGGGTGGTAATAATTAATAGAATAACTGGTTTCATTTGACTGCTCCTGTATGAACATGAAACTAGGAACAGTTATTAGCTCCTGTTACTGTTTGCGGATAACTAGTATCAGTTACCTGACTCCACCGTTTTCCGAGTACTAAACAGGGCTTAAGCACACATCAGTGACTCAGGGAAGTGAGCTGTCCATGTTCTTCGTGAACAGCACATTTATCCATTTATTCAAATGTGTTTGTTCACATATTGTTCACACTTGTTTGTTTTCCCACCGTGGGCCAGTGGAACAACAATAGAAGCATGCACTACTTTGGTTTGTGTTGCGGACCAAACATTCCTAATGAAGTCTATGGGTCCATGAAAACCATAACCATTGGTAGGAGATGCTCTGAAAACACCCTTTACAGCCTAGCCAGTGGCGTACATACACGGGTCGCAGGGGTCGCAGTTGCGACCGGGCCCGGCCGCCTGTGGACCCCTGGCCCCTGCAATAGTGCCACTCAGACTCAGGTGTGGGTCCGCGGCAGCGGTGGCGGCAGGTGACAGGGAGATGAACGCTTCCATTGTGGAAGCGCTCATCTCCATAGTGATCTGTATCGCCGTCCTCAGGACAGCGATACAGATAGCTGTGCTGCGGTCGGGCAGGGGAGGGATGCGCCTCCCTTCCCTGTTCCTCTGATAGGCTGCGGGCCTTGTGCCGGCAGCCTATCAGAGGGCTGGAGGCTTCACGATCACGTCATCGCGCTGCCTGAGCCGTACAGCGCGGGACACAGGCCAGAAGAGGCCTGCATCACATCGCTGCTAAGGAGGTAAGTATAAGGGTTTATTTTTTTTTTTAAATACCGGACTTTACTGGGACATGAGGAGGCACTTGATACTGGAAAATGAGGGGGGGGGAGTTGGCACTTGATACTGGAAAATGAGGGGGGGCGGTTGGCACTTGATACTGGAAAATGAGGGGGGGGGGGGAAGGTTGGCACTTGATACTGGAAAATGGGGGGGAAGGTTGGCACTTGATACTGGAAAATGAGGGGGGGGGAAGGTTGGCACTTGACACTGGAAAATGGGGGGGGGGGGGAGTTTGGCACTTGATACTGGAAAATGAGGGGGGGGAGTTGGCACTTGATACTGGAAAATGAGGGGGGGCGCTTGGCACTTGATACTGGCACACGGGGCGGTTGGCACTTGATACTGGCACACGGGGCGGTTGGCACTTGATACTGGCACACAGGGCGGTTGGCACTTGATACTGGCACATGGGGCGGTTGGCACTTGATACTGGCACACGGGGCGGTTGGCACTTGATACTGGCACAATATTGGGGGCACTATTGGGGACCACAGGGCACAGTATTGGAGTAGTAGGATGTTTTGTCCAGAAGATGGTAGGATGATGAAAAAGTAGTAAACTAAGATTTTTTTTTTGTCAAACTGCAGAGATTAAAAACGGCGTAAAAATTGTGGTCTGGTCTGAAAGGAGAAGACGAGGACAGAGAACATCTACATCGAAGGAGACGTCACTGGATGTAAGAGGTACGGGCGCGATTTATGGGTGGGGCTGTGTGTGGGTGTGGTTTGAGGGCGGGTGGGGACACAGGGGCCCCATAATCTCCTATTGCCCGGGGAAATGCCCCACCCGTGACTGGGGGGGGGCCCATGGATCAGTTTCGCACCGGGGCCCCATGGATTGTGTGTACGCCACTGAGCCTAGCATTACACTTGTTAAATGGATTACACACAGGGGACAAAAATGCAAAAGTACAGAACAAACACCCGTCACAGACAATGTAACGGATGAAACACTGACCCACTTTTCACATGTCATAGACACCAGTGTATGAATTAGCCCAGTTTCACATAAGCGTGTTCAGTCTGGGAAGCACGCTCTGTGTGACAGCAACATTATCTAGACTATTCCTCTGACTGAACTCACACCATTATAATTATTTATTAGGCTGCATTCACACGTCCGTGGAACACGGACCGTGAGATACCGGACTGGCATCCTGCTTAGTGCAGGAGCGCACAGCGTCATTGGTTGCTATGATATAGATCAGTGATGGCGAACCTTTTAGAGACCGAGTGCCCAAACTGCAACCCAAAACCTAATTATTTATCACAAAGTGCCAACACAGCAATTTACCCTGAATATTACAGTCCAGTATAGTCTATCTTCCATGTACTTTATAATTTAGCTATAATAGCCTGCCCACATTCAGTGAACTGCCTGTGCTGTTCATAGTGCGTCCTGCGCTGAATGAATGGCAGGAAAAGTCTAAGGCATATTGGTACACCATAGACTTTTTCCAGGGTGCGGGTGCCCACAGAGAGGGCTCTGAGTGCCGCCTCTGGCACCCGTGCCATAGGTTCGCCATCACTGATATAGATCATACGAGTGTACCATTGTACAGCGGCGGCAGCAGGAAGCTCACGGTGTTATAGCAACCAATGACGCCGTTCACTCCTGCACTAAGCAGGATGCCAGTCCGGTATCACAAGGACCGTGTTCCATGGACGTGTGAATGCAGCCTTATGCTGTGTGTTTTAGCCTGTCTGTGGGTATTATGTGTGCATTTTTACCAACATTGCTGTTAGTAAATTAGGGACAAATAGACCCTGCCCTGGGAACACCTCGACTGAACATACTCGTGTGAAACTGGCCTAATGCCGATTTCACACATCAGTGTTTTGGTTAATGTTTAGTCACTGATTGTCATAAATAATCATTAGCCAAAAACAGGTACAGATTAAAAACACAGAACATGCACAATTCTTTCCATTATACAATATCGCTGTGTAGACTCCACTCCTGGTTTTGGAAAACAATCACTGATGGAAGTCACTGTCTTAAATGGGTTGTCTCATCATGGACAATGGGGGCATATCGCTAGGATATGCCCCCATTGTCTTATAGGTGCAGGTCTCACCGCTGGGACTCGCACCTATATCGAGAACGGAGCCCCGCAAGGTGGTGGAGCGCCCACTCCCATTAATTTCTATGGGGCCGACGGAAATAGCTGAGCCAGCGCTCCGGCTATTTTCACCGTCCCCATAGAAAATGAATGGAGGGCGGCTGCGCATGCGCAGTGCACCCTCCTTCACTTGCGGGGCTCCGTTCTCGATATAGGTGCGGGTCCCAGCGGTGAGACCTGCACCTATAAGACAATGGGGGCATATCCTAGCGATATGCCCCCATTGTCCATGATGAGACAACCCCTTTAACACTGACTAAAACATTGATACTTAAACTAGACCTAATTCCTTAGGCTGCCTTCACATCTCTGGCACACTGATTTGGTTGCCTGAACCGGCACAAATGCTGCCTGTAGGAGGGACCAAAAAATATATATTGTGATTCCTGTTACAATCGGTGAAACTTTTAGGGATCAGTGGTTGTGGAACCTCTGTGCCAAGTAACCAGTTGGGCCAAACCCTTAGGGCATTATTCTGGCGCCTCCCGGTATTCACCCTTAAACCCTCTGTACAGGCATGTGGACTTCACTGCAGGTTAGCCCAAAATTGCTCCAACAAGCAGCCAACACTGGTAAGCTTAGAACACCATGTAACAGTTCCCCTTCTGTAGCAACAGCATGCCAACAACAGGATTGTGGATCTGCCTCTACAGGTGGCACAGAAAATGTCCCATAAAAGGAGAAAGTTCACAGAGCTCACCACTGAGGTGCAGACAAAACAGGCACCAGCTGCTACTGTGGTCTTCATGAAACCTCTCTGTGCAGCACTGAGCAAAGCATTAGAAGAGGAATTTGGTCTGATTCGTAACGAATATAAATTTCCTTGCGTTTCGTGGTAACAAATCAGTTCTTCCTAAAATAGAAGCTGCATGTGTTACAAAGTGGAAGTAAGAAGCTCGGGAACTAGTGATCACCCATAATGCTACGCAGAAACCAATCTCCTGTGACGTCACAGCCCTATAAAACCCTCATCCTGTGCGGTCTCCGCCATTGTCCTGTGAGCTGATCATAGGAAGAGAAATGGCAAGCGCTCATGCGCTATGGACAGCGTTGCTGAAAACTATTAATAGAAGAATAGAGAGAGAGAGAGAGAGTGCAGGGAGACTTTTTGCTGCTTCAGTTTTATTTATTTATTCCTACATCAGCCGTAAACTTGTAATTCAATAAAAATAAGATGGAAAATAAAAATAAAACTCACCTCATCTGTTTGATCGCACTATGGGGAACACTGTTCACTGGATGCGCAGGACAGGATCTGTCCTCCAGCGTGATGGCATTTCACAGCATTGACTGGAAACAGCAGGACCTGCAAAATGTCATCACCCTGGAGCACAGGTCTTGTCCTGCGCATCCAGTGAGCAGTGAGTGTTCACTACGGAACAATTTAATGGATGAGGTGAGTTTTATTTATTTATTTTTTGCACAAGAAGAGTGAGGAAGGGAGCATTCCTAATACTGTGGCCTCTAATGGGGGCATTATTTATACTTGGAGCCACTAATGGAGGAGAAATAATACTAGGGGGGCACTAATGGGTGCCTTATTAATACTAGGGCCACTAATGGGGCATTAATAATACTGGGGGCCACTAATGGGGCCTTATTTATACTGGGGACCACTAATGGGGGCCTTATTAATACTGGGGGCCACTAATGGGGCTTTATTAATACTTGGGGGCACTAATGGGGGCATTATTAATACTGGGGGCCACTAATGGGGCCTTATTAATACTGGGAGCCTCTAATGGTGATTTGTGGATCTGCCTCTACAGGTGGCACAGAAAATGTCCCATAAAAGGAGAAAGTTCTAATGGGGGCATTATTGGGGGCCACTAATGGAGCATTATTAATACTGGGGGCCACTAATGGGGGTCTTGTTAATACTGGGAGCTACTAATGAGGCTTTTTTAATACTAGGGGCCACTAATGGGGGCCTAATAATACTTGGGGCCACCAACGGGGGCCTTATTAATACTGGGCCACCAATGGGGGGCTTATTAATACTGGGGGCCACTAATGGGACATTTTTAATACTAGGGGCATTCATTTTAATGGGGCCTGTGTTAAGCCATGCCCCACAGCTTAACTTGGCTGGTATTTTTTTGTATTCAGGTTAAATTGCTGTTTTGGCATTTTATGATAAATAAGTGGGTTTTGGGTTGCAGTTTGGACACTTGGTCTCTAAATGGTTCACCATCACTGACCTAGGCCATTCCGGAGAATCATCTACCAATAAGATCTATTCCAAAGAAAAACAAAAGGCTTCTCACCGCATAATAACAATCATCTCTACACATACCTATGGTATACAATTAAACAATACTACCTATGCAAGAGAATACCAGGCTGCATGGAATCAAATATCATATTTATTAGCAACATTAATAAAAATAAATTACAATAAAAACAAGTGCAGGGGAAAGGGCGACATCTCCCAGAGGAGGACACAATGGCATCAATTCATATTCATCCAGAGTTATATAAAGTACAATAGAAAACCACAACAAAAGAATTACAGAGACAGAATCAATTTCCCATATTGTGCCTCCTCCGGGATGGCGCCAACCCCTGCAGGGGGGCTGCAGGGTTAATTAAATCTTTCTAATATGGGGTAAAACCATAACATGTAGCACTTCATCAGTAATTTCGTTCCCAGCGTTTTTTGCAACCAGAGTTTGACAAGGGTCTATGTCCATCTGTCTGTCTTTTTTTGTCATAAAAATGCACAAGATCATCTGGCGAATAAATTTTAGAAGACGTTCTCTAGACTCTGGCCCAGAATGATCCAACCTGTTTCCTCTTAGGACTTTTGGTTGGTTCTAAGAAGGTTGTGCAAGCCTCTTCAGGAACCCTCTCTTTCGCTTGAAAGGTGTCCTTCCTGTGACAATGATTTCTACCAAAAGAGTTAGCAAATTTCTAGCTCTTCAAATATTATATATAAACAGGACACACTTTTTTTAATTCTGCTTTCTCTACTTTCTCAGGACCTTTGAAATCTTGAGAATGTTGCTAGCCCTTCTACATTCAAAAACAGTGTACTGAATTTACTGCTTCCTCCCAGCATTGGATCATATACTTTTGAGCCCTTGGAGGACTACTTTAGGTAGACCTCTACAATGTGGTGAAATAACATATATGTTTGAGATACTGGATTATTCAGATTCCTAACATTGCCTTTAAAATCAGTTAGGCTAAGGTCTCTACCATAGTTAAAGGGGTTATCCGAGTAATGAAAAGAAAAAAAAAACATTATAAAACTTATCAGGACTTACATATACATTAGTTAAGCTTGATTTCTTGAAATAAAAAAAAACATACTTACACCTTTGCATAGTTCTGTTATTCATGCTTTGTTTAAACACAGTCACATGATCATCTCCTAGCTCACACAGGCAGAAGATCTTCCTGTCACATTGCAGATACATCACACACTGCACTACATACATCACACACATGTATACATAAAACGCTGCACTACATACATCACACACATATATGCATCACACGCTGCATTACATACATCACACGCATATATACATCCCACACATGAATACATCACACACTGCACTTGTAACACCCCAGAGTTGCGTTACTACACGCCTTTACCCTGCTAATATCTGTTAAGAGCCTTTACATTTGTCATCTGATATGATTTTGCTCATGTCTTCACAACTGTGCATCTAAACACTATATTAAATACAATTATTGTTGTAGTTTTCCAGGTTGACCAGCAGGTGGCAGCAATGCATTGGTAAGGTATTAGTTTAAGTTTAGTATATCTAGGCTGGAATGGATCATTCCAGCTTAGCTCCCCCTCTGTGGAGGTGTGGACTGTTCCCACATCCTTCAGCTTGGGTGGAGAAGGAAGTTAGAGTCAGTGCGTCAGCCACCCCTGTTGGGGAAGGCTGTGTGATAGAGTTCAGGAGTCCCCCTGCATAGGGAAGAAAGCCAGGATCTTGTCTCGGCTGAGACATTGATCATATTCCTAGTCTGAGCCCTGCAGCCTCAGCTGGGTGACAAGAAAGCAGACAACCTCCAGAGTTCTAGGACGAAAGCATTCCCTGAGAGCCTATCTGAGAGTCAAGTCCAGAGACCTAGGAGAAGCCATTCCTCCTCAGCTAGTCTGTCCCCACAAAGCAGAAGATATAGAGAAGCGCAGAAGATAAATTCCTGCCACAGTTTCAGAGATACTAAGGCTACTTTCACACTAGTGTTTTTCTTTTCCGGCATAGAGTTCCGTCAAAAGGGCTCAATGCCGGAAAAGAACTGATCCGGCATATCCCCAATCATTCTGAATGGAGAGTAATCTGTTCAGGATGCATCAGGATGTCTTCAGTTCAGTCATTTTGACTGATCAGGCAAAAAAGAAAACCGTAGCATGCTACGTTTTTTTTTCATCCGGCGAAAAAAACGGAAGACTTGCTGGAATGACAAAAAGATTTCCTTTGTTTGCCTGATCGACGGATCCGGCTTTTCTTTCTGCGCCTGCACAATCAAATAGGACGAGCTGTGGGCGCAGTCTACTTCCTGTAGTCTCTTCGTTCCTGCCTGCGAGGGAGAGTGGTGGACGCATTATAGATGAGTATAATGTCTTTTTTTTTATGTTGCTCATCCAGAAAGAAATATAAGCAGCTCCTATGTATTTATACATAGAAGTTGTAGTACATAGGTCATGCTAGGAGTAGTAGTCTTGTGGAATACTACTCCTAGCATCCACTATGTACTTGTACCACCTGTGGGGCCCTATGTACTTTTTCATAGGGACATGCATGTGGTGCAAGTACATAGTGTATGCTAGGGGTAGTAGTCCTGATGACTACCACTCCTAGCATCCACTATGTACTTGCACCACATGCAGTCCATATGTACTTTTGCATTGGGACTGCAGGTGGTGCAAGTACATAGTGGATGCTAGGGGTAGTAGTCTTACAACAGGAATAACTCTCCTATAATTTTTTTCTCATGTAGGCAAAAAAATATCAAAAGAAAATTATATTTTTGACAAGCCACACAATTGCCCTGCCCGCAAGCCCGCTAGAGCGCAGGACGTTCAGACAAGTATTTGTCACGAGGGTATCAAGAGCCACGTCTGACTCCGTTATACCCGGGGTCAGGAGGTCGCAGCGGGTGGCTGCGCGCTCTATATCTAAAGATCACGTTGTTTCTTAGTGATTGTTTTCTGTGTTTGCCTTGCTATCCTTTTTGTCTCAATCAGGGATCCGTAGCTTCTCCTCCTCAGCTGTTTCTTGTCTGCCACTCCCGTCCTCCTTATAATCTCCCCTCACTCTTCTCTAGTTGCCAGTTATAGAGCTTCCTGCCTGGACATCTATACTGACCCACTGGAGTTGTGAATCCTGGTTGTCGTTCCAGAGTGCTACCCTCCGGATCCCTGTTGGGCTTCTTGTTGTCTCCTGTTGTCACCCACCTGGGATTATATGTTGAGTTTGTATTGTCTGTCCTTCCCTTGGTGTTTTCCTTTAGAGCTAGTGGTGCGGACTAGTGTTCCCACCGCCCTGTTCACTATCTAGGGCTCAGCTTAGGGAAAGCCAGGGCTTTAGGCACGTGATCGGCGTACGGGTGAGGAACCCGTCTAGGGACGTCAGGGCAACCAGGTGCCAGCCGCTAGGTGAGTCAGGGGTCACCACCTTCCCTCTCACTTGGGCAGGGCCTTCCTTGTTCCCTCCCTCTGTGTCACGTACTGTATGTGATAGTCACGCCGACCGTGATATTATAACTGGCCTTTTCTTTTTGAGAAAAAAAAAATAAATTTTTTTTCTTTTTGTTGTTTTTTTTTTTCTCTACTTAGAATCCAATATGGATCCTATTGCTGCCTTGGCAAAACAGCTTCAAGGCCTGTCTTTGGAGGTGACAGGATTGAAGGCGTCTGTCATCCAACAACAGCAGCAAATGCAGCAGACCGCACCCCCAGCGGTTGCTATGGGTAACCAGGTTGTTACAGAACCCAAGGTTGTTCTTCCTGACAGATTTTCTGGGGGAAGGGACAAATTTGCGACCTTCCGTGAGGCCTGCAAATTATACTTTAAGTTGCGCCCTTACTCCTCAGGTAATGAAGAACAGCGGGTTGGGATTGTCATTTCCCTGCTTCAGGGGGACCCACAATCCTGGGCGTTCTCGTTACCCCCTGGTTCCCAGGCTCTCCGGTCAGTGGAGGTTTTTTTTGGGGCTTTGGGTCTCATATATGATGACCCTGACCGAGTCGCCCTGGCTGAGTCGAAGTTCCGGAGACTCCTACAGGGAGATCGGTCAGCAGAGGAATATTGCTCAGAGTTCCGTAGGTGGGCTACGGATACTCAGTGGAACGACCCGGCTCTCAGGAGTCAGTTCTGCTCTGGGTTATCTGAAAGGGTTAAGGATGCACTGGCGCTGTATGAGACCCCCCTTTCCCTTGATGCTGTTATGTCCCTCTCTATCAGAATAGATAGGCGTCTTAGGGAGAGATCGAAAATTCCTGAGCAATTGGTTACCTCTCCCAAACAACAATTAGTCTGTACTGACTTAGATGAGCCTATGCAGCTAGGCGGAACTTCTCGTCAGGTCCGTCCTCCTGAGGTTCGCCGTAGGGGGGGGCTTGTTTTTTCTGTGGGGGGAAGGGTCATTTCATTAATGTCTGTCCCTCCTTTCTCAAAAACAAAAGACCGTTGGAAAACTACTAACCCCAGGCTGTGCGGAGGATGTCAGCCGGGGGGTATACGTTTCCTCCATACGAACATCGCAATTTGTGTTACCAGCGCTTATTGTTTTTGGTGTTAAGACGGAGTCTATTTCTTTTTTTCTAGACAGTGGAGCAGGGGTAAATTTGATAGATGCCCATTTTGCCCGCACTATGGGTTTGTCTCTCTGTACGCTGCAGAGACCTATTCCCGTATTCGCTATAGATTTGGCTCCTCTGTCTCAGAGAAACCTCACCCACATTGTTCATAATTTACACCTTCGGGTAGGGGACCACCATAATGAGTGTCTTTCATGTTACGTTCTGGAGGGCCTTCCCTCTCTTGTGGTATTGGGTCTTCCCTGGTTGGTAGCGCACAATCCAGTGGTGGATTGGCAGGCCAGGGAGATATTGGAGTGGAGTGAGCATTGCAGAGAGAATTGCTTAAATAACAATTGCTTAATCGCCTCCATAGCTTCCCTACCTACATTTATTTCGGACTTTGAGGACGTTTTTTCTGAAAAGGGTTGTCAGAAGCTACCACCTCATCGTCCTTATGATTGCCCGGTTAACCTGATTCCCTGTGCAAAATTACCCAAGTCCAGGTTGTATAATCTTTCGGGTCCCGAGAGACAAGCCATGAAAGATTATATCTCCGAGAGTCTGGCTAAGGGACACATCAGACCCTCTTCTTCACCCGTGGCTGCAGGGTTTTTCTTTGTTAAAAAGAAAGATGGGGGCCTGCGTCCTTGCCTAGATTTCCGTGAGCTAAACCAGATAACCATCCGAGACCCATACCCTCTTCCTCTCATTCCTGACCTTTTTAATCAGATTGCGGGTGCTAGGTGGTTCTCCAAACTTGATCTTAGGGGGGCCTACAATCTGATTCGTATCAGGGAAGGGGATGAGTGGAAGACAGCTTTTAACACCCCTGAGGGGCATTATGAAAATCTAGTTATGCCTTTCGCTGTCTTCCAACATTTCGTTAATGATATTTTTAGTCATCTCATCGGCAGGTTTGTAGTCATATACCTAGATGATATCTTAATTTATTCGGCTGATCTGAAAACACATGAGGTGCATGTCAGGCAAGTACTGCAGGTCCTACGGACGAATAAATTATATGCGAAAATTGAAAAATGTGTCTTCGCCGTTCAGGAAATACAGTTCCTGGGATATCTATTATCTGCTTCAGGTTTCCGTATGGATCCTGGGAAGGTCCAGGCAATTTTAGATTGGGATCTTCCTGAGAACCTTAAAGCCCTACAACGGTTTTTGGGTTTCGCAAATTTCTATAGAAAGTTCATTAAAAATTATTCAGTGATCGTTAAACCCCTTACCGACATGACTAGGAAGGGGACTGATTTTTCTAAATGGTCTGACGCCGCTAAAAATGCATTTTCCTCTCTAAAAGAGAGGTTTACCTCGGCACCTGTTCTAATTCAACCTGATGTCTCCCAGCCTTTTATTGTTGAGGTAGATGCGTCAGAGGTGGGAGTGGGGGCTGTATTGTCTCAGGGTCCGTCTCCTGGCAAATGGCGCCCTTGCGCTTTCTTTTCCAAAAAATTATCTTCTGCAGAGAAGAACTATGATGTTGGAAATAGGGAACTGTTGGCGATTAAGCTGGCGCTTGAAGAGTGGCGTCACTTCTTAGAGGGAGCAATCCACCCCGTCACGGTGATTACGGATCACAAAAACCTTCTGTACCTAGAATCGGCTAAGCGTCTCACCCCTAGACAAGCTAGGTGGTCGCTTTTCTTTACCAGATTTAACTTTGTAATCACCTATCGTCCTGGGGCAAAAAATACCAAGGCAGACGCGTTATCTCGTAGTTTCCCTGGAGGGGGTAATGCTAGTGATCCGGTACCTATTTTACAAAGAGGAGTGGTTGTCTCTGCTGTACACTCTGTTCTAGAGGGAAAGGTGTTAGAGGCCCAGGGGGACGCCCCGGCCTCTTGCCCCTCAGAGAAATTGTTTGTACCGTTAAACCTGCGTCTTGAATTATTAAAAGAACATCATAATTCGGCACTTGCTGGGCACCCGGGTAGTAAAGCAACCTTGGAGCTATTATCTCGTCGTTTTTGGTGGCCAAGGTTGCGTCAGGATGTAATGGATTTCGTGTCTACTTGCTCTACTTGTGCACGCGCGAAAGTCTCTCATACACGTCCAGCAGGGTCTTTATTGCCTCTTTTTATCCCCAATAGGCCATGGACACATCTGTCGATGGATTTCATCACTGACTTACCGTTGTCTGCGGGTAAAACAGTTATTTTGGTAGTAGTAGACAGGTTTAGCAAAATGGTACACTTTATTGCGCTACCCGCACTTCCTAATGCTAAAACTCTTGCTCAGGTGTTTATCAGTGAAATCGTGAAGCTTCACGGGGTCCCTTCCGATGTGGTTTCGGATCGGGGAACCCAGTTTATTTCTAAGTTTTGGAAAGCTTTTTGTTCCCGTTTGGGGGTACACTTGTCCTTTTCCTCAGCTTTCCATCCTTAGTCGAATGGACAGACTGAGCGTACCAACCAAAACCTAGAAACATATTTAAGGTGTTTTGTGTCTGAAAACCAAGAGTTGTGGTCATCATATTTACCGTTAGCTGAGTTTGCCATAAATAATCATTATCAGGAGTCCACTGGCAAGTCACCATTCCTTGGTGCATACGGTTTTCATCCCCAATTTTGTACTTTCAAAGAGGGGGGGTCTTCTGGGGTTCCCGAAGAGGAAAGGTTTTCTTCATCTCTTTCTTCGGTATGGCAGAAGGTGCAAGTTAACTTGAAAAAGATGAGTGGTAAATATAAATGCATGGCTGATAAGAAACGGTCGCCAGGTCCGGACCTAGGGGTGAATGACTATGTGTGGTTGTCTACTAGGAATATTAAGTTGAAGGTTCCCTCTTGGAAACTGGGCCCTAGGTTCATTGGTCCTTATAAAATAGTAGCCGTCATTAACCCTGTGGCTTTTCGCCTGGAGCTACCTCAGACTTTTAAGATCCATAACGTCTTCCATAAATCGTTACTCAAGAAGTATGTTCCACCTCTAGAACCATCACCGCTGCCACCTCCTCCTGTTATTGTGGATGGTAATCTGGAGTTTCAAATAGCCAGAATTGTTGATTCTCGTCGGGTTCGCCGCTCTCTTCAGTATCTGGTGCATTGGAGGGGTTACGGTCCCGAGGAAAGAATGTGGGTTCCAGCGTCAGAGGTAAACGCCAACAGGTTAATTCAGGCTTTCCATGCCTCTCGTCCGGAGAGACCTGGTCCTGAGTGTCCGGAGGCCCCTCGTGAAAGGGGGGGTACTGTCACGAGGGTATCAAGAGCCACGTCTGACTCCGTTATACCCGGGGTCAGGAGGTCGCAGCGGGTGGCTGCGCGCTCTATATCTAAAGATCACGTTGTTTCTTAGTGATTGTTTTCTGTGTTTGCCTTGCTATCCTTTTTGTCTCAATCAGGGATCCGTAGCTTCTCCTCCTCAGCTGTTTCTTGTCTGCCACTCCCAACCTCCTTATATTCTCCCCTCACTCTTCTCTAGTTGCCAGTTATAGAGCTTCCTGCCTGGACATCTATACTGACCCACTGGAGTTGTGAATCCTGGTTGTCGTTCCAGAGTGCTACCCTCCGGATCCCTGTTGGGCTTCTTGTTGTCTCCTGTTGTCACCCACCTGGGATTATATGTTGAGTTTGTATTGTCTGTCCTTCCCTTGGTGTTTTCCTTTAGAGCTAGTGGTGCGGACTAGTGTTCCCACCGCCCTGTTCACTATCTAGGGCTCAGCTTAGGGAAAGCCAGGGCTTTAGGCACGTGATCGGCGTACGGGTGAGGAACCCGTCTAGGGACGTCAGGGCAGCCAGGTGCCAGCCGCTAGGTGAGTCAGGGGTCACCACCTTCCCTCTCACTTGGGCAGGGCCTTCCTTGTTCCCTCCCTCTGTGTCACGTATGTGATAGTCACGCCGACCGTGATAGTATTGCCAGCAAAACAGGCCAGCCAGACCGTCAATTTTTTTTTATCAAACTTCAAAAATAATGTCCAGTAAGTAATATTTGTGTGGGTTTGTTGTAATATTAATAGTTCAAATCGAATTTTTGTTTTTCTACAGGCACATCATCTTCAACTGAGGCCGGGAGCTCTCCTCCAAGACGACGTCGTCGACATGATACTGTATGCCAATTTTTGAAGCATTCCCCATTATAATATTATGACCGGATTGTAAAAATGTTATTTTAATTCCACAGTCATCATCTGTGGAGGAGAGGCTTCCCGGCCAAGAGAACACAGGAGAGGAGGAAGTCGGTGGAGGAGGACAACAAGCGGTATTTTTTCATTTATTGGTTTATCTCACAATTATGATTTGTATGTTTGTAAATTTTTCTTTTTTTTCTTCTATTGTAGTCAGCTCGTCCCATTGACTCCAATATAGGTCGTCGAGCCCCAGCCAGAGGAAATCGGGGAGCACGCGGCGGTCGTGGTCGTGTGAGTATTTTCGCAAAAAGTGTTTTTAATTGGAAATCTGTCAAACATTACATTAACATTTTTTTATTTTTTTCTATTTTTAGGGTTCCCGAGACTCCACTAGAACGGATGAGGAGGACGTCTGCGGTTTTTTGATCGACAACGACCACCTCATCCAGATGGTGGAGGACCGACCACCATTGTTGGAACACACCGACCACCGCCACGCAGACCATCATACGACCCGGCTCCTCTGGCTCGAGATCTGTGAGGCGATAGTGCCAAATTGGGACGATTTCAATGAAAGTCAACTGGATGAGTGCCATAAGTATATAGCATTAATTCATATACCGCTTACATCTTCTTTTTAGTCAAAATTGGTTTTCTGTCTGGTTGAAGTTGGTCACTGCTACCTATACTTAACATCAATATTTTTTTTATTGTTGTTGTGGCAGGTTCAATTAAATAGTAAACCATTTTTTATGTCCTAAACAATAAATTAATTTTAATGATTCATTTATACTAATTTTGAATTTTGATCTCCAATTTATGTGTGTGGCCCAGGCAGACTGTCATTTGACACTCTGTCAGGGACATCTATATATGGTTCTCTTGCAAAAAATTTAAAATTAAATAAACAAAAAATACAAAATAAAAAGTTCACCACTGTGTTTCCTGATGTCAAATCGGCTTTGCTGACCTCCGTGTGATGCAGGTAAAATCACAATAAACCAGTCTTTATACAAAAAGGTGGTCGCGCTGCCAGGCATACATCCCAGTTCACAAGCTCAAGAGAAGCGGCAATCTTCTTTGACCCAACCAGCACACCTGAGTCCCGTGGGTAGTAGCCTTTCCTCAAAGCAACCTTCCTACCGAATCAAAGTTTCGGGTACATAGTGAAGGGCCGCACAGTTGAGTAAATGAAACTTTTTTTATAATACTCACAATAAAATCGTGATTAACACGGCTTATAAAATCATACAATCAGGTCCATCAGGTCCATCACATTCAATGCCAATGGGCATTGAATTTGATGGACCTGATTGTATGATTTTATAAGGCGTGTTAATCACGATTTTATTGTGAGTATAATAAAAAAAAGTTATGCTATCAAGCAGTGCTCGGTCGCCCGAACCTCCTCGTGAAGTCCTTCCGGAGGCTGCGGTCCATGAAAAGCCGCTCACCGCGGGTCCCTCTCGTCCTACTGCGACAGCTGGTCGGGACCTCAATGTTACCCTACCTGTGCCCTCTGGCGACTCAACGATGGCGACAATGGCACCACTGTTTGAGGCCCTGATGCGTCGCCATAGGACCGGTAGGAGCCGTCAGGCGGACTACGAGGATCTCACAAGGATCGTTTACGAGTCCTTGATGGAATTCACCAATAAAGTTGCCGCTTTGGAGGACACAGTGTGATGTCTGCAGGAGGGGGCGGTGCTGACGTCGCAGTTGGGTCCGGTGCATCACTATTGGTTAAAGTTACTCCCCGTGATGGAACGGTTTACACCCGACCAGCTGGTTGAGGCCCAAAGACAGGTGGACAGTGTCTTGTGGCAAGTACAGCACCGCCACACATCCTATCCCCCGTCCATGCCCTATCCCCCGTCCATGCCCTATCCCCCATCCATGCCCTATACCCCATCCCAACCTCAACAACCCCGTTCCCAAACTACCTACCCCCCTTCCCAAACTCCTCATCCCCCTTCCCAACCTCCTCAGCCCCCATCCCAGCCTCCCCATCCCCATTCCCAATCCACAAAGCTCTTTACTCAACACTTTTCTCCTTCTCCTCCTCATTACTTTCCTCCAACCACTTTCAACACTCCCTCTACTCTTGCTCGGTCAACTCCTTCTCCTGCCCCCCCTCCAGATTGCACACTCCCTCTGTCGTACTTGCCACAACACACACTTATATGTCCACAGGGGCACAAGAACAGGACCGAGGGGGACCAAACAGTGTTCTGCCCTCCACCACCCAACCTTCTACTCCAACTGGGCCTACATACAGGCATTTGTAGTGTTTTTTTTTTATTTAAAGGGATTCTGTCATGAGATTTGAGGCCTATAACCTAAACATATGGCCAGGTCCCTACTAATATCCTGAATCCGAAACTGGCCTTATTAAATGTGCCTGTGGCTCTATTAGCATATAAAACAGGTTTTTATAACCTGTCATTTACCTATCTAATGTGTCCAACGGGACGTCGCTTCATACAGGGTGCCCGGCTGCAGCCATCTCCGTCTGGTGCCCAGCGCCGCCTTCCCAGTAGAAATCGCCGCCCTTCCTTTCTATAGAGCCGCCTTCCTCACCTCAGCGCCGCCTCCCTCACCTTAGCACCGCCTCCGAAATCGTCCGCCCCCTCAGCCAGATCCCGTGCGGCTGTGAGAGGATGGCTGCAATAGGGCGGTCAAGGCAGGTTTGAGCGAAGTGCGCCGGATGGCGCATGCACACTTCGCTCAACGAGGCCGCTGCCAGGAGTCTGCACGGGCGCATCAGGTTATACCTAGTGCGCACGTGCGGGATCTGACTGAGGAGAGCAGACGATTTAGAAAGGGAGGGCGGCGATTTCTAGTGGGAAGGCGGCGCTGGGCACCAGACGGAGATGGCTGCAGCCGGGCACCCTGTATGAAGCGACGTCCCCTTGGACACATTTAATAAGGTCAGTTTCTGATTCAGGGTATTAGTAGGGACCTGGCCATATGTTTAGGTTATAGGCCTCAAATCTCATGACAGAATCCCTTTAAAGTTTATTTATATTATTTTAAAAAAATTATATTTTAAAGTAAAATATATTTGTTTTTGACAATTTAATTTGTTTTGTATTTCTTTTTAAATAGTGTGTACAAAAATTTAACATCTCACATCGCTTTTGAAGTGACCAATACTTGGGTCGCTCCACCAGCGATGGGACATAACTTATAGTGTATGCAGAACAGGCCTTAACAAATCTCCAAGCGCCAGTGGAGCGATACAGGTATGTGTCGCTCCTCTAGCGTGGGGAGATTGAACAATAGTGTGTATAACAGGCCTGACAAAATCTCCCAGCGCCAGTGGATCGACACAAGTATGTGTCATTCCTCTAGCGTGGGGAGATTGAACAAGAGTCTCTATAACAGGCCTGACAAAATCTCCCAGCGCCAGTGGAGTGACACAAGTATGTGTCGCTCCTCTAGCGTGGGGAGATTGAACAAGAGTCTCTATAACAGGCCTGACAAAATCTCCCAGCGCCAGTGGAGCGACACAAGTATGTGTCGCTCCTCAAGCGTGGGGACATAAATATACGAAAAAAAATTACAAGTACGTTGATAAACAATATTTATTGAACAAAAAATCCAATATACAACAATACACCACACTGTAACCACCATCAAACAGGCAAACAAAATTACAGAATTTTATGGTGCGTAGGAAAATTAATTACTAAATATTTATATAAATCAGTCCTGCCAGTCCACCCTTCCTGCATCAGAGCAGAAATAATCCGCAAAACAGTCTCTCATCCGTGCAACAGCTACACTTGACCGCGGTCCAAAACTTTGAATGCTTGCCATCTCGCTGTCCTCTGGCATCTGTTCCAAATTTAGTGGTTCTTTTTTAAGGAGGTAGTTGTGTAACCCAACAGCAGACTTTACCACCTCGTCAACCGTTTCTACCTTCATATGAATGGGTTTAGTGAAAATCCTCAATTTTGAAACCAAAATCCCGAATGTTCATTCAACCATCCTTCGAGCCCTGGTCAAGCGGTAGTTGAATGTGCGTTTTTTTAAATCTAATCCACGGATGGAATACGGTTTCAGAAGATTTTCACACATTTGGAAGGCCTCATCACCAACCAATACAAATGGCATGGGTGGCCATCTGTACCTGCCAGTGGTTGAGGCAGAGGAAAATCTAATTGTCTGTTATATAGACTACGGCCCATATAAGAATTTTTAAAAAGCATTGAATCATTGGTTCGTCCATAGGCCCCTATGTCGACGGCAACAAAACGATATTGGGCCATTAGGATGATCGAGAAATATTTATTGTAGTTGAAAAACTCTGATCCGGTTCCTTGGGGCTTGATAATCCTAATATGTTTCCCGTCTACCGCACCGATGCAGTTTGGAAAATATCTGCTATTTCTGTCCAATGCTGTCGAGTTGGATGTGGGATACATTCATCATGCAGTTGTTCCAAAATAACACGGCATGTCTCCTTCACAATTATGGAGACAGTTGATATCCCAAGGCGAAATTGAAAATGGAGTGAGATGAAACTTTCTCCACTTGCCAGAAACCTAAAAAATATATAGGGTAAATACCAGTAAAATACTTTTCAAAAAAATAATATACAAGGTGCATCAATCGGATGCAATTCTATGGGACCTTATGGCCATTGATTTGTTTGGTCAAAATTTTCTGCGGTCTAAACATTTTTTTTGAAAATGCAACAATAAAACTGGCTCTCCATGGCGAACAATATTCATCACAGTGCTTTCATAGTTACATAGTTACATATAGTTACATAGTTACATAGTTAATACAGTTGAAAAAAGACAAACTGTCAGGATTCGAACCAGTGACCAGCCATGTCCCAGGCAGTAGCTCTAGCCACTAGACTACCAACCCTTCTGGACATTTCCTTCTACTGAACTCTTGATCTACCTTGTTCCAGCTTTGCCTTGTTAATCTCTGTGATTTCTTGCACCTGCTACTTCCTCTTTATAAGCCCAGCCTCTTGCACAAGATCCCTGCTGGTTATTGTTCTTCTGGACTTGATCCTGCTGAATCTACTGCTGTTCCTCTGTTGCTACTGCTACCAACTTGACTGCTGCCGACCTTGGAATTGTCCCCGACTACTCTTCTGCTTGTCCCTACCAACTGAACTGCTTCCACCGTTCCCGATCCGGATTGTCTGACCACGCTCACTGCCGCCTGCCCTGACCCACCGCCTGCTAACCGATTACGCCTCTGCCTGACTTCCTGCAACTACAACCTGCCTGCGGTCCTTGCCACTGGGCTCCACCTCCAGCCAGCTGTCCTCTGACTCAGGTGAGCCTGTAGGATTGCAACAGAATAACCAGCCCAAAAATGGAGTCCGCGATGGCCACCCTGCGCAAACAAGTCTCCGAACTTCAGGAGTTTGGCACCTCTGCCCAAAAGGAAATGGCTCAACTTCAAGGCGCAATCCAGAGCCAACAGAGGGAAATTATCGACTTACAGCGTCAACTACTGGACGTACGCGACGCGGTCACAGACTCCCGCATGCCTCTCCCGTCAAAGTTTAACGGCGATCGGAGCCAGTTTCGGGGGTTCCTCAACCAGTGCCGTATCTACTTTCAGATGCAGCCGGGCTCCTTTTCCTCGGACAGAAAGAAGATCCTGTTCATCATTAACCTTCTAACTGACGAGGCCCTGGCATGGGCATCCCCATATGTGGAGTCCCACAGTCCCTTATTAAATAATCTAGACAACTTCACCGCAGCCATGAGCCAAGTCTTCGACGACCCTAACCGCTGCGCGACTGCCGAGGCTAGGCTGCACAGTCTACGGCAGGGAAGACTCTCTGTAGCCGAGTATACCTCCGAGTTCCGCCGCTGGGTCACGGACACCACCTGGAACCCCGCTGCTCAGAAAAGTCAATTTCGCCGCGGACTCTCCGAACTTATAAAGGATGAGCTCGCCAGGGTAGACGCCCCAGACGATCTGGATGACTTCGTCCAACTGTGCATCCGAATTGACCGGAGACTCGCGGAAAGAAGGAGAGAAAGACTCTGGTCCTTAGATAACAGGCCCGCGTACCCTTTCACTCCAATGACTCAGCCGGCTCACCAACCCTCCACCGAACCGATGCAGGTCGACACACTGCGCAAGACTCTATCGGCTGCTGAAAAGGAGAGACGACTGGCCGCGGGCCTCTGCCTTTACTGTGGCGAGCCAGGGCACTTCGCTATTAGGTGCCCCAATAAGACTTGCCGAACCATTGCTGTCACTGAATTACGGGAATTACAACAAGCTACAATTTCACCCTTGGCCTCTGAAACCATGGACACTACCGGTACCGGGTCCCACTTCATTGTTCCCATCCTTATCACCATTGGGGAACGACAGCTTCCCTGCTCCGCAATGCTTGACTCGGGGGCCGGCGGAAATTTCATGGACTTGACCTTCGCCCATGAGAACAACATACCACTGGTAACCAGGGCAGCCCCCATCGATCTGGAAACCGTCGATGGGACCCCGCTCTCTTCTGGGCCGGTTACGCACCAGACCGCTGATCTTCAACTTCTCGTCAAACCCGATCATCATGAAACCATTCACTTCTCCCTGATCACCTCCCCTAAGTTTCCGGTGATCCTAGGCATCCCTTGGTTGGAAACCCACAACCCCTCGGTGGACTGGGATGCCCGCTGCATACGGTTCCGCTCAGACTTTTGTTCTCAGAACTGTTTACGTGATTCCGTCCCTTCTCCGCCCGAAGAACCTACCATATTCGGACTATCCACCAAGGAGCTTTTACCCCCTCAATATCTGGAGTTCCAGGATGTCTGTGACAAAAGAAATGCAGACAAACTGCCCCCGCATCGGCCTTATGACTGCCCGATTGAGCTGCTACCTGGAGCCGAAATACCCTTCGGCAGTATATACTCCCTCTCCGAGCCGGAACTAAAGGCCCTGAAGGAGTACTTAGATGAAAATCTAAAAAAAGGTTTTATCCGACCTTCCACATCCCCTGCAGGGGCCCCTTTCTTTTTCGTGGAGAAAAAAGACTCTTCTCTACGCCCTTGCATAGATTATCGAAAGCTCAACAACGTTACTGTGAAGAACCGGTACCCTCTCCCCCTGATTTCTGAACTCCTTGAGAGACTTCGGGCGGCAAAAGTCTTCACTAAGCTCGATCTCCGAGGAGCCTACAACCTGGTCCGAATTCGCCCGGGGGACGAGTGGAAAACCGCCTTCCGAACCCGCTATGGTCACTTTGAGTATCTGGTCATGCCTTTCGGCCTCTGCAATGCCCCTGCTACCTTCCAACATTTTATCAACGACGTCCTCAGGGACATGCTTGACCAATTTGTGGTAGCATATCTGGACGATATTTTGATTTTCTCAGAAGACCCTGAACAACATCGTGGGCATGTCCGCAGGGTGCTACAGAAACTCCGTGAACAGTCTCTCTATATTAAACTGGAGAAGTGCGAATTTGAACAGACTTCCACCCAATTCCTCGGCTATATTATTTCACCGGAGGGCTTAAGTATGGATCCCCGGAAGATCCAGGCCGTGACTGAGTGGCCCGCCCCGAAGAACGAAAAGGAGGTCCAGAGGTTTGTAGGTTTTTCAAACTTTTATCGGAAGTTCATCAGGAACTTTTCGAAAATCATCGCCCCAATCACTCAACTAACAAAAAAGACTGTCCCCTTCGTGTGGACTCCGGAGGCACAGGAGGCCTTTGCTAAACTGAAGTCCCTCTTCACCTCTGCCCCGATCCTGGCCCACCCAAACCCTGAATTACCATTTACGGTCGAGGTGGACGCCTCCGACGCTGCGGTGGGCGCAATTCTGTCTCAACGTTCAGGGGAAAAGATGCTCCTACACCCTTGCGCTTTCTTCTCCTGCCAGATGTCCCCCGCTGAACGGAATTACGACATCGGGAATAAGGAACTGCTGGCAATCAAGGACGCTTTCACCGAGTGGAGACACTTGCTGGAGGGGGCCCATAATCCCATCTCTGTATACACTGACCACCGGAACCTAGAGTTTATCCGCAGCGCCAAGAGACTCACCGCCAGACAGGCCAGGTGGAGTCTGTTTTTCTCCAGATTCAATTTTGTTATCTCCTATCGCCCTGGGTCGAAGAACGGTAAAGCGGATGCTCTCTCAAGGATGTTCTCTGAACCCTCTCAGATCAATGAGGCTCCGGCCGGTATCCTTCCCGACAGAAGCATCATAGGAGCCACCTACTTGAGGGAACTCCTGGGTTCCCTCAAGGAAGGGTATGAGAACGATCACCTCCTCACCTACCCACCTGGAGCTGTAAACCTTACTCTCAAGGGTGGCTACTGGTTGTACCGGGATCAGCAGTTGTACGTACCAGAATCTGCACGACTTGACGTACTTAAACTCAACCACGATTCCAAACCGGCCGGCCATCTGGGTATCAGAAGGACCCAGGAGCTCCTCTCCCGTTTCTTCTGGTGGCCAACTTACAGAAAAGATACCGAGAGGTTTGTCTCCTCATGCACGACGTGCGCCCGCAACAAGACCCCCCGCTCCTCCCCCGTGGGCTTGCTATGTCCACTCCCGGTTCCCTCCCGCCCCTGGGGTTCAATCTCCATGGACTTTATTGTGGAACTTCCTCCCTCCAAAGGCATGAACACCGTTCTGGTCGTCGTCGACCATCTCACCAAAATGGCCCACTTCATCCCTTGCAAGGGCCTACCTACCGCCAAACAGACGGCCGATCTCGTACTCTGAGAGGTTTTTAGGCTACATGGGGCCCCGGACGATGTTGTTTTGGATCGGGGAGTACAGTTCACTTCCAGGTTCTGGAGAAACTTCTGTCAAGCCCTTGGGATCAAGGTGAACCTGTCTTCTGCGTTCCACCCCCAATCCAATGGGCAGACCGAGAGAACGAATCAAACCCTCGAGCAGTATTTGCGCTGTTTCGTCACCCATCTGCAGGACGACTGGCTGGACCACCTCTCTACGGCCGAGTTCGCCTATAACAATGCGGAGCACAGTTCTACCCAATACAGCCCGTTCTACGCTAACACCGGCCTACACCCAACCTTCATCCCTCACTTGCCCATTTCCACCACAGTCCCAGCTGTGGCCGAACGTCTTGCAAGTCTACAACAGGCACAGGAAAATATTCGGGACAATCTGCATCGAGCCCAGAGCCGCTTCAAGCAGGCAGCGGATAAACACCGCAAACCCGCTCCGGAATTCCAGGTAGGGGACAAGGTGTGGCTCTCCACCAGAAACCTAAGCCCAAAGGTTCCCTCCCGGAAGTTGGGCCAAAAATACATGGGTCCTTTCCGGATCACGGCTCGAATCAACGAAGTCACCTTCCAAATCGACCTTCCCGACTCCATCCGAGTGCACCCGGTTTTCCACTGCTCTCTCCTGAAACCACATGTTGAGAACACTTTCCCAGGACGCCACCCCCCTCCTCCTCCTCCGGTAAGAGTACAAGACCAGGAGGAATACACTGTGGCCAAGATCCTTGTTTCCAGACTCCACCGTGGAAGGCTGCAGTATCTAGTTGGGTGGAAGGGCTATTCCCCCGAGGATAACTCCTGGGAGCCGGAGGAAAATGTCCATGCCCCCAGACTGGTAAAATCTTTCCACCAAAGACATCCCAATAAACCATCATCTGCGGTGCCCGGAGGTCACCTTGGAAGGGGGGGGAGTACTGTCAGGATTTGAACCAGTGACCAGCCATGTCCCAGGCAGTAGCTCTAGCCACTAGACTACCAACCCTTCTGGACATTTCCTTCTACTGAACTCTTTGATCTACCTTGTTCCAGCCTTGCCTTGTTAATCTCTGTGATTCCTTGCACCTGCTACTTCCTCTTTATAAGCCCAGCCTCTTGCACCAGATCCCTGCTGGTTATTGTTCTTCTGGACTTGATCCTGCTGCATCTACTGCTGTTCCTCTGTTGCTACTGCTACCAACTTGACTGCTGCCGACCTTGGAATTGTCCCCGACTACTCTTCTGCTTGTCCCTACCAACTGAACTGCTTCCACCGTTCCCGATCCGGATTGTCTGACCACGCTCACTGCCGCCTGCCCTGACCCACCGCCTGCTAACCGATTACGCCTCTGCCTGACTTCCTGCAACTACAACCTGCCTGCGGTCCTTGCCACTGGGCTCCACCTCCAGCCAGCTGTCCTCTGACTCAGGTGAGCCTGTAGGATTGCAACACAAACGTCCATCAAGTTCAACCAAGGGATAGGTGGGGACACGATTCCCAGAAGGAAGTGAGACTCAGATTTCTACACATGTTTTCATAAGCATTTATGTTTTTTACTTTTAAGAATTCGTCTAAACCCTTTTTGAAACTGTCCACTGTTCCTGCTGTGACCACGTCCTGAGGAAGTCTATATCACAGATTCACAGTTCTTACAGTAAAGAAGCTTTGACGCTTCTGGAGACTGAACTTTTTCTTCTTCAGTCGGAGGTAGTGCCCCCTTGTCTTTTGAGCACATTTTACATGGAACAGCTTTTCGCCGTATTTTTTGTATGGCCCATTTATATACTTGTGCAGGTTAATCATGTCCCCCCCTTAGACGTCTCTTTTCAAAACTAAGACTTTCAACATCGTTAATGCCCAATATATGGATAAAAACTTTACTATACAAGATGTTGAAGTCAAAATAATTAGGGTTGTCCCGATACCACTTTTTTAGGACCGAGTACAAGTACCGATACTTTTTTTCAAGTAGTCACCGATACCGAATACCGATACTTTTTTTAAATGTCATGTGACCGTTTTGGGGGATCTGTGGATCTGTGGATGACGCACTGTCATGTGGGGGATCTGTGGATGGCACTGTTATGGGGGACCTGTGGATGGCACTGTTATGGGGGACCTGTGGATGGCACTGTTATGGGGGATCTGTGGATGGCACTGTTATGGGGGATCTGTGGATGGCACTGTTATGGGGGATCTGTGGATGGCACTGTTATGGGGGATCTGTGGATGGCACTGTTATGGGGGATCTGTGGATGGCACTGTTATGGGGGATCTGTGGATGGCACTGTTATGGGGGATCTGTGGATGGCACTGTTATGGGGGATCTGTGGATGGCACTGTTATGGGGGATCTGTGGATGGCACTGTTATGGGGGATCTGTGGATGGCACTGTTATGGGGGATCTGTGGATGGCACTGTTATGGGGGATCTGTGGATGGCACTGTTATGGGGATTTGTGGATGGCACTGTTATGGGGATTTGTGGATGGCACTGTTATGGGGATTTGTGGATGGCACTGTTATGGGGATCTGTGGATGGCACTGCTATGGGGTGGGATATCTGTGGATGGCATTGTTATGGGGATCTGTGGATGGCACTGTTATGGGGGATCTGTGGATGGCACTGTTATGGGGGATCTGTGGATGGCACTGTTATGGGGGATCTGTGGATGGCACTGTTATGGGGGATCTGTGGATGGCACTGTTATGGGGATTTGTGGATGGCACTGTTATGGGGATCTGTGGATGGTACTGCTATGGGGTGGGATATCTGTGGATGGCATTGTTATGGGGTGGGGGGATCTGAGGATGGCATTGTTATTTGGTGGGGGATCTGTGGATGGTGCTGTTATAGGGGATCTGTGGATGGAACTGTTATGGGGAGGATCTGTGGATGACACTGCTATATGTCATCCACAGATCCCCCTCATAACAGTGTCCCCCAATACACCGGGCCCCGCCGCTCACCGAAGTATTTATAAACGTGAATCCTTATCCTGTTATTAAGTTGAACTAACGCTGCCCTCTCCCATGTTCCCCTGTATCCCCCTGTATCCCCACAGCACTTACTTAAGCTTCCATAGCAGGCAGAGCGGACGGCACCAGTAACGTCACTCACTGACGTTGCGCGTCTGCTCCGCCTGCTTTATTCATAAAGTGGGCGGAGCAGGCGCTCGACGTCAGTGAGTGACGTTACTGGTGCCGTTACGGACTCCAGCCCCTCCTCTCTCCCGATGCTGCATCTTTGCCGGGCCGCAAAAATATTCATTGCGGGAAAAAAAAAAAGTATTCTATTTATGTATCGGGGCGGGGTATCGGCGGCTGAGTACCGCCGAGAAAACTCGGAATCGGTCCCGATACCGATACTAGTATCGGTATCGGGACAACCCTAAAAATAATAATGCTGAGCCTCATTTGTAGCCCCAATTATGTACTTTGTACAGTAATGCCCGTAATTTTGGTTCGCAAAGATTTATGGTGTCACTTTAAAACCAAAAATATCAACCGTAAAAAATTATACTAAAATAAATTTAGCAATATATAATATTTATATTATATTTTCTTTACCTTATGGTCAGCAATAGGCATTCTGCTGGGGAAACAAAGTGGCGGAAAGTGGTGTCTTGTCTTTGGATGTGAGGTGACACACGTTGTAAGAGATCATCAAAACAAGTAATTTAACCCTTTCATGACCAAGGGCCATTGATGCCCCAGTGTCCAGGTCAAAATTTACAAATCTGACATGCGTCACTTTATGTTGTAATAGCTTTGGAACACTTTTATTTATCCAAGCCATTCTGAGATGGTTTTCTCGTGACATATGGTACTTCATGATAGTCAAAAATTTGAGTCAATATATTTCACCTTTATTTATGAAAAAATCCCAAATTTACCAAAATAATTTAAAAATTCACAATTTTCTAAATTTACATTTCTCTGCTTCTAAAACAGAAAGTCATACCTAATAAAATATTTATTACTTAACATTTCCCATATGTCTACTTTATGTTGGCATCATTTTGGAAATGTAATTTTATTTTTTTAGGACGTTAGAAGGCTTAGAAGTTTAGAAGCAGTTCTTAAAATTTTTAAGAATTTCCAAAACCCACTTTTTAAGGACCAGTTCAGGTCTAAAGTCACTTTGTGGGGCTTACAAAGTGGAAACCCCCCATAAATGACCCCATTGTAGAAACTACACCCCTCAAGTAACTTAAAACAGATTTTACAAACTTTGTTAACCCTTTAGGTGTTCCACAAGAATAAAGGAAAATGGAGATGAAATTTCTAAATTTAACTTTTTTGGCAGATTTTCCATTTTATTAAATTTTTTTCTTTAACACATTGAGGGTTAACAGCCAAACAAAACTCAATATTTATTACCCTGATTCTGCGGTTTACAGAAACACCCCACATGTGGTCGTAAACTGGGCGCACGGCAGGGCGCAGAAGGAAAGGAACGCCCTATGGTTTATTGAAGGCAGATTTTGCTGGACTGGTTTTAGATGCCTTGTCTCATTTAAAGCCCCCCTGATGCACCCATACAGTAGAAACTCCCAAAAAGTGACCGTATTTTGGAAACTAGGGGATAAGGTGCCAGTTTTATTGGTACTATTTTGGGGTACATATGATTTTTAATTGCTCTATATTAAGTTTTTTGTGAGGCAAGGTAACCGAAAAATTGCGGTTTTGGCACAGATTCATCTGACAGGGTAGATCATGTGCTATTTTTATAGAGCAGGTTGTTACGGACGCAATGATATCAAATATGTCTACTTTCTGTGTTGGTTTGTTTCAGTTTTACATAATGAAGAATTTTTGAAAAAGAAATTATGTTTTTGTGTGTCCATTTTCTGAACGCCATATGTTTTTTATTTTTCTGCCGATCATCTTGTGCAGGGGCTCGTTTTTTGAAGAAAGAGTTGAGGTTTTTATTGGTACCATTTTTGGGTACATAGGATTTTTTGATCATTCATTATTACACTTTATGAGGCAAGGTGACCAAAAAATTAGCTGTTTTGGAACAGTTTTTATTTATTTTTACAGCGTTTATCTGAGGGGTTGGGTCATGTGACAGTTTTATAGAGCAGATCATTACGGACGTGGCAATACCTAATATGTATACTTTTTTTAAATTTATTTAAGTTTTACACAATAATAGCATTTCTGAAACCCAAAAAATGATGTTTTAGTGTCTCCATAGTCTAAGAGCCATAGCTTTTTTATTTTTTGGGCGATTGTCTTAAATAGGGTATCATTTTTTGCGGGATGAGGTGACGGTTTGATTGGTACTATTTTTGGGGTCATAAGCCTTTTTGATCGCTTGCTGTTGCAGTTTTTGTTATGTAAGGTGACAAAAATGGCTTTTTTTACACAGTTTTTATATATTTTTTTAATGGTGTTTATCGGACGGGGTCTATCATGTGATATATTTATAGAGACGGTCGGTATGGACGCGGTGATACCTAATATGTGTTTTTTAGTTTTTGTTTTTTTAATAGGAAAAGGTAATTTATTTTTTTAATTTTACATTTTTATTTATTTATTTGTTTTTACTTTTATTATTTTCACTTTTTTTTTTAGCAAGTCCCTCTTGGATCTTGAAGATCCAGTGGGGCTGATGGCTGTACTATACTTTGCAATGGTCTTGCATTGCAAAGTATAATACAATCAGATGCCCTGTAGGTGGCAACAGCGGACGCTTTTGGAAAGTGTCCGGTTGCCATGGCAACCATCGGGCGCTGCAATCGCAGCGCGGCAGCCCCGATGGTGGAGAGAGGGAGCCCCCTCCCTCTATTAACCCCATGGATGTCGCTGCCGCGGCATCTATGGTGTTACAGGTTACAGCAGAGTGTCAGCATAGAGTTGACACTCTCTGCTGATGGCAGCGGCTCAGGAATGGAGCCGCCGCCATCACACACAGCAGGGGGACCGGCGGCAGCGCTGGAAAGGGAGCGGGAGAATTCGGCCGCCAACTTTCATTGAGGGAGACTGGGGCAGGTCGCAGGACTAATGTATGGGGCGGGGAGGGGGCGGACCGCATCAGGGCAGGAGATGAGCGCAGGAGGCAGGAGAGGGGCACAGATCGGGGGGGCACAGAGGGGCACCAAGGGCTTGGAGGGGCACAGATCGGGGGGCATGAGGAACACTACCTGATTTCAGGCTCTGATCTGCAGAGAGCAGATCAGAGCCTGAAACCGGCATTTTTTTACTGCCGCGATCCGATTGGTTAGTCTGCACAGACTAACCAATCGGATCGATTGTCGGCAAGGGGCCACTCTGATTGGTCCCTTGTCGGCATTACTGCACTGTATGCTGTCCGTGACAGCAGCAGGGCAGGGGCAGAAGCTTTAATCCAATCGCTTTGCAGCGCTTGGATTAAAGAGCTGGCTTGACGTCTATACACGTGGTAGCTGCACGGGGCATGTGCAGCTATCACGTATATATACAGATTGCGGTCGTGAAGGGGTTAAAAACTTTACTGGATAATCCCTCATTTCAGGAAACAGAGTTTCAAAAAGCTCCCCTTCTTATTCTTGCAGAGGTTATTGGATGCACCCAATAGCGACGCTGACGACGCCGTCTGGCTCGAAGACATCTTCTCCAGCGTGAAACCAGAATTAGAGCTTGAAATCCAAAACGAATATGGTCCGGCATCATCTTTGCAATCTTCAGAGGGAGCATCTGAGTGGTAAGTGACCTTCGGTTGTCTTTTATAGCTACTGTAGTATTTGCATAACTGATTGCATCTCTTTCATCTCTCAAAATTTTAATACTGGATGCGTCTTTCCGTTTAAAAACGGAAGAAAACGGAATAGAGATCTACTATTTCAGCAAAAACAGTCTATGGCATCATAACGGTTTGACAGATCGGGGCGTGAATTTCCGGCGACAGAACGACGGATCCGTTGCATGAAAAAATGTCCGGTAATGTGCGTTTTGCCGGATCTGGCAAGTGTGAAAGTAGCCTAAGCAGACGTCTTATCCTGCAAGCTCCAGATTTATAGTGTAGAAGATTTATTCCTGACAACCATTGCCAAAACCTGCTGGGACCAAAGACCAAAGCTGTATTCTGTTTGGATTCAAGTTATCTTCAGTAAAGAAAAATTTGAACTTCATCTAAAGGTCTGGATATTATTTCTGCTGCAGAATTCCTCTATTACTCCTACTATCACTACACTAAAATTTATTGCAAGTGAGCCAGGAGTCCAGCCGTACCCAGGTAGGAGACACCGTTGACACAATTATCGCCACCTATAGAGACATTATAGGCCATTACCCCACTCTGGCATTCCTAACCTGGGACATGCATTATAGCACCTTGGAAGGGCCCTGTGATAGTACTCTGCGCACGCTGCAATTGGCGTCACGAACAAACTATAGACTATCACCTACACCTGACCCAGTCATTGCATAATTTGGCGTCAGCGTATATCCGTATCCTGCTCATTGCACACTACATACATCACACACATATATACATCACACTCTGCACTAAATACATCATACACATATATATATATCACACGGTGCACTACATACATCACACACATATATACATCACACACTGCACTACATACATCATACACATAAATATATCACATGCTGCACTACATACATCACACACATGTATACATCAGACGCTGTCCCACACACATCACAGGCTGCACCACATACATCACACGCATGTATGTGGTGCAGTATGTAGGGAATGCAGACAGGCTATTATAGCCAAGTGGTAAAGTACAGAGAAGATCCGCCATATTGGACTGGACTTTATAACTTCGCTATAATAGCTTGATGTTATTTAGTCCAGGAATGGTCCCCTGCATAAATCCCCACCTCTTAGTTCACATCACCACTATTTATTTCTGTTCTTCTCATCTAATGGAGCAGAACAACGAAAATAACAGAAGTGTTGGATCGGGAACGTAAGGGTGGGTTTTTGTCATACGATCAACATACACAACAGATGCCATACTGTGACACAATGGAGTTCCATTGTAAAAAAAAAAAAATTATAAAAAAAAAAATACAACTTTTTTTTTAAGGACTCTGCAGGATGGGAAGTCCAGCAAAAAAACATGTAGGCTGACATATCTTTTTTTTATTTCTTTTTATACAATGGAATTCTATGCTGACAGATGCGACAGTATGGCATCTGTCTGAGGCGTATGTTAATGTATATATGTTTTTTGTGTGTACATTAAATATATGGGGAAAATATGATGTGAACCCAGCCTGTCTGACAGGGAAGAAGCTGAACAGACCCCACTAAGGCTACTTTCTCACTTGCGTTCAGAGCGGATCCGTCTGGTGTCTGCACAGACGGATCCGCTCCTATAATGCAAACGTTGGGATCCGTTCAGAACGGATCAGTCTGCATTATAGTTCAGAAAAAATTCTAAGTGTGAAAGTTAGTCAGACGGATCCGTCCAGACTTTACATTGAAAGTCAATGGGGGACGGATCCGTTTGAAATTGCACCATATTGTGTCAACTTCAAATGGATCCGTCCCCATTGACTTACATTGTACGTCTGGATGGATCCGTTTGGCTCCGCATGGCCAGGCGGACACCGGAACGCTGCAAGCTGCGTTCGGATGTCCGCCTGCTGAGCGTAACGGAGGCCAAGCGGAGCCATCCTGATGCATTCTGAGCGGATCCGCATCCACTCAGAATGCATTGGGGCTCTACGGATCCGTTCGGGGCCGCTTGTAAGAGCCTTCAAATGGAGCTCACAAGCGGAACCCCGAACGCTAGTGTGAAAGTAGCCTTACTATGATGGAGTTCGTTCAGTTTCCATTCACGAGCCTGTCTTTTTACCAGACCAAAAAAGTGCAAGGCTTTTTTGTCCGGCCTTTAGACAGAATCTGCAACAGAGGCTCCAAACAGAGCCTCCAACACAGATGTGAGCAAGCGTAGGCCGATATATTTTGTATTTCAATTACTGAAAAATTCGTACTCCTCGTCGGGTAAAAATGCTCCTCAAAAATGATCGGAGGACTATTTTTACTCTTCTGGAAAAATGTCATGCGACCTCTGTGTGTGTGTGTGTGTGTGTGTGTGTATATATATATATATATATATATATTGTAACGGATCTCCTGGCACCCCAACCCCGTTGATGGATGCTCCTAGTGCTTCCCAAGGGCTCCAAGCACTCCACTTGACACCGTAAGCACTGCAGACCTCACGAGCCGCCGCAGCTTGGTTGGGGTCTCGCCGTCTCCTACCCACCCTGGACCTATGACAAGGCTCCAGTGGGTGAACCTCTCTTCCTTCAGAGAGTGATGCAGGAACAAGGAACAGGAACAGCTCTTACAAGAGCTAGGGGTTATAGCCAGGGGAGTATACAGCGTATAGCAATCCCCACACACATGAGACTAGGCTCTATGTTGAAGGTAAAACAGGAACTCTTTGTCGAAGACCAACTCAGTATATATACAGTTCAAGAAGTTTAACAACATAAATCAATCAACCATGAACAACATGCAAACAGACATCTTCACCCCCTCCATAATGAATGAATAGGGAGAGAGGAGACACATGTGATGAGATTATCTCCTGAGTGTATCATAGGGTGATCTACTCATCTACAGTGGAGTCGGCTACTCCTAGAGTCAGCTATCTTAATCCCATCACTAACACAATCAGTGGGAGTCTCAGTGCAGAGTTAACCCTTTTTGTGTTGCTGGATTCACACCCTGCACCTTTAGTGGTCAATAGGAAATATGTGGCATATAAATTCCACACATAAATCAGGGTTCATAGTTCCTTGTAACCTCAAAAGGTCTGAGGGGGGTCTCCATATGTCTGGGTCCATAGTCCGTAGGAAGGAGGCTGGCCCTCAGGCTTCTCCAGCAGCCCCAGTGATGGTTTAGTATATACATATACATATATATACAGTACAGACCAAAAGTTTGGACACACCTTCTCATTCAAAGAGTTTTCTTTATTTTTATGACTATGAAGGCATCAAAACTATGAATTAACACATGTGGAATTATATACATAACAAACAAGTGTGAAACAACTGAAAATATGTTACATTCTAGGTTCTTCAAAGTAGCCACCTTTTGCTTTGATTGCTGCTTTGCACACTCTTGGCATTCTCTTGATGAGCTTCAAGAGGTAGTCCCCTGAAATGGTTTTCACTTCACAGGTGTGCCCTGTCAGGTTAAATAAGTGGGATTTCTTGCCTTATAAATGGGGTTGGGACCATTAGTTGCGTTGAGGAGAAGTCAGGTGGATACACAGCTGATAGTCCTACTGAATAGACTGTTAGAATTTGTATTATGGCAAGAAAAAAGCAGCTAAGTAAAGAAAAACGAGTGGCCATCATTACTTTAAGAAATGAAGGTCAGTCAGTCAGCCGAAAAATTGGGAAATTTTTGAAAGTAAGGGCTATTTGACCATGAAGGAGAGTGATGGGGTGCTGCGCCAGATGACCTGGCCTCCACAGTCACCGGACCTGAACCCAATCGAGATGGTTTGGGGTGAGCTGGACCGCAGAGTGGAGGCAAAAGGGCCAACAAGTGCTAAGCATCTCTGGGAATTCCTTCAAGACTGTTGGAAGACCATTTCAGGGGACTACCTCTTGAAGCTCATCAAGAGAATGCCAAGAGTGTGCAAAGCAGTAATCAAAGCAAAAGGTGGCTACTTTGAAGAACCTAGAATATGACATATTTTCAGTTGTTTCACACTTGTTTGTTATGTATATAATTCCACACGTGTTAATTCATAGTTTTGATGCCTTCATAGTCATGAAAATAAAGAAAACTCTTTGAATGAGAAGGTGTGTCCAAACTTTTGGTCTGTATTGTATATATATATATATACACAGTCCTGATCAAAAGTTTAAGACCACTTGAAAAATGGCAAAAAAAATCATATTTAGCATGGCTGGATCTTAACAAGGTTCCAAGTAGAGCTTCAACATGCAACAAGAAGAAATGGGAGTGAGACAAAACATTTTTTGAGCATTCAATTTAATGAAAACAACGAATAAACAGGCTGTTTTTCAGCTGATCAAAAGTTTAGGACCACACCTCCAAAAAAAAAACTAAACCCCCCCAAAACAGAAATCCAACTTCCAAACATGAACTCAGTAATGAGTAGCTCCGCCATTATTGTTTATCACTTCAAAAATTTGCTTCAGCATGCTTGATGCAAGCGTTTCCATGTGGTGAGTGGGAACATTTATCCAAGTGGTAAAGACGGCCGCACGAAGGCCATCTACTGTCTGGAACTGTTGTCCATTTTTGTAAACTTCCCTTGCCATCCATCCCCAAAGGTTCTCAATTGGATTTAGATCAGGGGAACACGCAGGATGGGCCAAAAGAGTGATGTTATTCTCCTGGAAGAAGTCCCTTGTCCTGCGGGCATTGAGTACTGTAGCATTGTCCTGTTGAAAAACCCAGTCGTTACGACACAGACGAGGGCCCTCAGTCATGAGGAATGCTCTCTACAACATCTGGACATAGCCAGCGGCCGTTTGACGCCCCTGCACTTTCTGAAGCTCCATTGTTCCACTGAAGGAAAAAGCACCCCAGACCATTATGGCGCCCCCTCCACTGTGGCGCGTAAAAAACATCTCAGGTGGGATCTGCTTGTCATGCCAGTAACGTTGAAAACCATCAGGACCATCAAGGTTAAATTTTTTCTCATCAGAGAATAAAACTTTCTTCCACCTTTGAATGTCCCATGTTTGGTGCTCTCTTGCAAAGTCCAAACGAGTAGTTCTGTGGCGTTCAAGGAGACGAGGTCTTGGAAGACGTTTTTTGTTTTTGAAGCCCTTCAGTCTCAGATGCCCTCTGATGGTTATGGGGCTGCAGTCAGCACTAGGGATGAGCGAACCCGAACTGTATAGTTTGGGTTCGTACCGAATTTTGGGGTGTCCGTGACACGGACCCGAACCCGAACATTTTCGTAAAAGTTCGGGTTCGGTGTTCAGCACTTTCTTGGCGCTTTTTGAAAGGCTGCAAAGCAGCCAATCAACAAGCGTCATACTACTTGCCCCAAGAGGCCATCACAGCCATGCCTACTATTGGCATGGCTGTGATTGGCCAGTGCAGCATGTGACCCAGCCTCTATTTAAGCTGGAGTCACGTAGCGCCGCACGTCACTCTGCTCTGATCAGTGTAGGAATAGGATGCAGCTGCTGCTGTTAGGGCGAGATTAGGCAGGGATTTATTTACTGAAGTGATCGATATACAGCTGTGTATCATACAACCTCTGCTATTCAATTGCTCACTGTTTTAAGGCGGCCCAGAGCGTTTTTCAGTCACTTTTTTCTGGGGAGATCGGCGGCCATTTTGTGTCTTGTGGTGTGCGCCAGCACAAGCTGCCACCAAGTCAATTTTTAACCATCAATAGTGTGTGTTTTTTTTTTTTTTTGCTATATCCTACATCAGGGGCTTGGCTGTGCTTGCTATTTTTATTGAGGGGTAAAATACAATTGCCAAAATAGCAGTACCCTAAATCTGGTGTTTCAGCTGTGGCTAGCCAATTGTAATACTGTCTGCCGAAGCACAGTTTTTGTTCTGGGTTGAATACAATTCCCAACTTAGCAATTCCCTAAATTAGTGGTTTCTGCTCTATCAGGCCAAGGTTAAATCTATCCATAAAAGGGTATATTAGATTGAAGGTGCGGATAGGGTCATCCTCAATAACTTCACATGCTACCGTGCATTTCCAAGTCTAATTCTGTCCGTAAAAGGGATACCTGTCATTCAGCGCCTAAATACTAGGCCTACAATTTATATTCAGCTTAATCTGTTGTTACTGCTGTGGCTGGTCAATCTATTTAGTGTCCGCCAAAGCACAGTTTTTGTTCTGGGTTGAAATACAATTCCCAACTTAGCAATTCCCTAAATCAGTGGTTTCTGCTGTATCAGGCCAAGGTTAAATCTATCCATAAAAGGGTATATTAGATTGAAGGTGCGGATAGGGTCATCCTCAACAGGCTAACTTATTGGGTTATCGCGTGATTTCTCAAAAATGGTTTTTTCGCAGGGGAGCATGTTTTGGGACCCCCTGATCATTCTGGACTATAAAGTTTTGTATGGGATTTCGGGGTGACCTGAAGTCGGTAATCTGTGCCATATATGCCCGGCCTACTTTATAAATGAAGCTGGCGGCGCAGGCACGTGACGTCAGTCAGTGACGCTGCCGCTCGTCTGCCCAGCCGGCCTGGATTACGAAAACAGCCCTGTGAGTAGGATGGATATATTAAATGTTCTACTACAGAGGGGGCCTCATGAATAGAATCATTATTAATTTTACACATTCTATAACTGTTCTGGAGCTGGGGGCCGGAGCACAGTGAACGCATCGGCCCCCAGCTCCTCCTCCCAGTCCCTCCCCGCTGATACATCGCAGCCTGCAATGCTGGAGCATGGCAGGCTGCGATGTCAAAAGGTGGCGGAACGCCGTTCCGGTGCGTTCCGCCAGAAAAAAAGCCCTGCTTTTATGTTAATTTGCATATGTATCAAATCGGTTTTTTTTACACAATAAAAGCACACAGAGCTATGGGGACTGGGTATTGCGGATGTGCTAGTGGCTTGTATCTCACACTGACAGATGCAGCCAAGGCCGCAAATTTAGTATTTTGCCCAAAATGGGTGTTTTTTTTTAAACCCAGAATATTATTGCAGTATTTCTAGCTTGTATGTCACACTAACAAATGCAGCATAGGCCCCAGATGTAGGGTATTGCCCAAAATCTGTGTTTTTTTAATAACAGAATATGATAGTAGTATCTAACGCTTGTATTTACACTGACAGATGCAGCAAGGGCTGTAAAATTTAGTCTTTTGCCCAAAAAGGGTTTTTTAAAGCCAAGAAAATTATTGCAGTATTTCAAGCTTAAATTTCACACTGACTAATGCTGCATAGGCCCCAGATGGAGGGTATTGCCAATAAGCGGTGCTTTTTTAACCCCAGAAAATTATTGCCGTATTTCAAGCTTGTATGTAACAATGACAGATTCAGCAAACGCTGCAAAATTAGGATTTTGCCCTAAATGGGTGTTTTTTTAATAACAGAATATGACAGCAGTGTATAACGCTTGTATTTCACACTGACAGATGCAGCAAGGGTTGTAAAATGTAGTATTTTGCCCAAAAAGGGTGTTTTTTAAAACCCAGAAAATTATTGCTGTATTTCAAGCTTAAATTGCACACTGACTAATGCTGAATAGGCCCCAGATGAAGAGTAGTGCCAAAAATGGTTGTTTTTTAAAACCCAGAAAATTATTGCAGTATTTCAAGCTTAAATTGCACACAGACAAATGCTGCAAAGGCCACAGATGTAGGATCTTGCCAAAAATGGGTGATTTTTGATGTCACAAATGCACATATGCTGTGCTGGGGCACAGAACTTGCATAAAATGGCCGCCGCGGCCCAACAGTCGGATAAAAGTTATTTTTCTGGGTCATTGGGGTCAGGGCAGGGTAAAAAGATTGTGCACTGCACCCACAAAACTAAATCTAGGTAGATCGCTGAGTTAACAAGCTCTTCTGATTAAAGATTCTGTCCTATTCTCTCCCTCACAGCAGCAGCATCCTATCCCTACACTAATCAGAGCAGAGTGACGTGCAGCGCTACGTGACTCCAGCTTATATAGAGGCTGGTTCACATGCTGCACTGGCCAATCACAGCCGTGCCATTAGTAGGCATGGCTGTGATGGCTTCTAAGGGCACACAGTTAAACGCTTGTTGATTGACTGCTCTGCTGCCTTTCAAAAAGAGCCATTAACTCGCCGAACACCGAACCCGAACTTTTACTGAAAAGTTCGGGTTCGAGTTCGGGGTCCAATAATCCTAAAGGTCGGTATGAACCGAAACTTTACAGTTCGGGTTCGTTCAACCCTAGTGGGGACGCGAATCCCAGAAGGAAATGAGACTCAGATTTCTACACATTTTCATAAGCATTAATGTTGTTTACTTTTAAGAATTAATCTAAACCCTTTTTAAAACTATCCACTGTTCCTTCTGTGACCACATCCTGAGGTAGACTATTCCACAGATTCACAGTTCTTACAGTAAAGAAGTTTTGATGCTTCTGGAGACTGAACTTTTTCTTCTCCAGTCGGAGGCAGTGCCCCCTTGTCTTTTGAGGGCATATTACATGGAGCAGTTTTTCTCCATATTTTTTGTATGGCCCATTTATATATTTGTATAGGTTAATCATGTCCCCCCCTTAGACGTCTCTTCTCAAGACTAAATAAATTCAATTCTTTTAATCTTTCTTCATAACTAAGACCCTCCGTGCCCCTTATCAGTTTAGTCGCTCTCCTCTGTAATTTTTCCAGCTGCAGAGCGTTCTTTCTATGGACTGGTGCCCAGAACTGAATATTCCAGATGAGGCCGCACCAACGCTTTGTAAAGTGGTAATATTACATCCCTGTCCTGTGAGTCCATGCCTCATTTAATGCATGACAGTATCCTGGTGGCCTTAGAAGCAGCTGATTGACATTGTATGCTGTTATTGAATCTATGATCTACAAGGACACCCAAATCCTTCTCTACAAGTGACTCCCCCAGTGTTACATACCTGTCACGGCCATGCCCATGACCGTGACTCCTTTTCCGCATGCAGTTGCCTGCGGTTTTGTATGGGTGTTCAACCACGGGTGAGGGCCGCTTGTCTGTGGCCTCACTTGTGGTTGCCGCGGGCAACCAGTGTTGTATTTTGCAGCAGAGCAGCCTGAGCGTCGCTAGGCAGCTTGCTGCCCTGGCATGCGGTCACACCTAGCAACCTTTATGTTAGGTGTGTGTATGTTATGCACGTTGTATGTATTGTGTGCACTTCCCATTTATGTGTCTTTCCCTTCTGTGGTACTGGAAGGGTTAACTTCCTTTCCAGTGTGTGTGTGATGTCACTGGGTGTGTCCAACCCTTGGGTGTAGCCACTTGGGCCTATATAGACCCTCTCTCTAGCAGGGCTCAGTAGGTTGCTTCAGTCTTGCTAGCTGAAGCAGCCTCCTGTGTTTTCCATTCGCCTGTGAGAGCCACCACTGTGGTCATAGTTTATGTTTATGTTTTCCTGTACTATTTAGTGCTGCCATGTATCTGGGTTCCGGTGTGTGGATGAGTTTGTGCTGATGTCTGTCTGCTATTTGTGGACTTCAGCTTTCCTGCACACGGATCCAGTCAGCAGGGCTGTGGCAGGAGGCTGGAACTAGTGCAGCACCTGCCATATACATAGGCTGTTTATGTTTCCCCTTTTCCAGCAGCTTGGCCGTTGAGACTCCTGCTCCTCCGTGCTTAGGAGGAGTGGGTTGTCTTACTCAGCTCCTAGCTTAGGGCCATCTTGAGGGCTAGCAGGGACTTCTAGGTTCCGGAGCATGAGCCCTCCTACCATCAAGGTTGGCTCATGTAGCTAGGAGTCAGGGTCAGGTTAGGGATGCGTTTAGGAGGTGACCTGCTCCCTAATCCTGTCTTCTTGGTCAAGCAGCCTTAACATCACCTGGCTCCACACGGCGGAGGATTTCCCCCATCCTCAGCCGTGACAATACCCTAGGACATATGAAACACAGAGATTATTACTACCAAGATGCATAACTTTACATTTATCTACATTGAACCTCATTTGCCAAGTTGATGCCCAATCACTCAGAGTGTTCAAGTTAGCTTGTAGTTTATGGACATCTTTCATAGACTGTACAGTACTACATAGCTTAGTGTCATCTGCAAAAATAGAAATGGTGCTATTAATCCTATCCTCGATATTATTAATAAATAAATTAAATAATAGAGGACCCAGTACTGAACCACAACTCTCTGGACATGGTCCTTCAGCCAGTTTTCAATCCATTTACAGACTATACTTTCCAAGCCTATAGACCTTACTTTACCTATTAAACATCTATGAGGGACAGTATCAAAAGCCTTTGCAAAATTCAGAAACACTACATCCACAGCCGCCCCTCTGTCCAGTCTACTACTCACCTCCTCATAAAAACAAATCAGGTTAGTCTGACAACTTCTGTCCATGGTAAACCCATGTTGGTTATCACTTATAATATTATTTACAGTCACATACTTCTGTATATATTCCCTTAAGAGTCCTTCAAACATTTTTCCAATAACAGAACTTAAACTACCGTATTTTTCGCCCTATAAGACGCACTTTCCCCCCCCAAAAGTGGGAGGAAAATGGCAGTACATCTTATGGGGCGAAGGCTGCCATTTTTACACTGATACACCGCCGACCGCATCAGCGAGGAGGGAGGAGGGGCTGGGGGCCGGCCTTTAGTTTTGTAATGGCAGCGGGGCCCGGTGCAGTCACTGTATTCTATTGCACCGAGCCCCGTTCACTGTACTAATGCCATCTACTGTAACTGCAGGCAGGCAATTGTTAACTATAGATATGTTCGATCCAGCACTGAGAAGCCTGTACTTACGATCATAGCAGGCTGGAGGCTGGAGGCAGGAGGCAGGGCGGGCAGGCACTGGCAGTGTAACTTCCTACGTCACGTGCCTGCTCCGCCCACTTTATGAATGAAGCAGGCGGCGCAGGCACATGATGTAGGAAGTTACGCTGCCAGTGCCCGCCCGCCTGCCTCCTGCCTCCAGCCTGCTATGATCGTAAGTACATGCTGCTCAGTGCTGGATCGAACATATCTATAGTTAACCATTGCCTGCCTGCAGTTACAGTAGATAGCATTAGTACAGTGAGTGGGGCCCGGTGCAATGGAATACAATGACTGCACTGGGCCCCCACTGCCATTTAAAAACTAGTGTAGATGCCAGCCCCCACCCCCTGTATTGGGGGTCATTCACAGTGGCTGACACTGTTATGGGGGGGATCTGTGGATGTCAAATAGCATAAGATGCTATTTATCTGTCATCCACAGATCCGCCCCATAGCAGTGTCTTGCCATCTACAGATGCCCCCATAACAGTGCCATCCACATATGCCCCCTTAACAGTGTCAGCCACAGACCCCCATAATAGTGCCATCCACAGACCCCTCCATAACAGTGCCATTCACAGACCCCCATAACAGTGCTATCCACAGACCCCCATAACAGTGCCATCCACAGACCCCCATAATAGTGTCATTCACAGGCTACCATTAGTTCAAAGCCCACCAAAAGCCCACCTTTTGGTTCAAAATATTTTTTTTCTTATTTTCCTCCTCAAAAACCTAGGCGCGTCTTATGGGCCAGTGCGTCTTATAGGGTGAAAAATACGGTAACTGGTCTATAATTACATGTGGAGAACCTAGATTCTTTTTTTAATATGGGCACCACATTTGCCTTGCGCCAATCACTTGGCACTGTACCAGTACCTAGAGAATCTTTAAAAATTATAAACAGGGGCACAGCAATGACTGGACTGAGCTCTTTAACCACCTCAGCCCCCATAGCTTAAACACCCTGAAAGACCAGGCCACTTTTTACACTTCTGACCTACACTACTTTCACCGTTTATTGCTCGGTCATGCAACTTACCACCCAAATGAATTTTACCTTCTTTTCTTCTCACTAATAGAGCTTTCATTTGGTGGTATTTCATTGCTGCTGACAATTTTACTTTTTTTGTTATTAATCGAAATTTAACGATTTTTTTGCAAAAAAAATGACATTTTTTACTTTCAGTTGTAAAATTTTGCAAAAAAAACGACATCCATATATAAATTTTGCTCTAAATTTATTGTTCTACATGTCTTTGATAAAAAAAAAAATGTTTGGGTAAAAAAAAAAATGGTTTGGGTAAAAGTTATAGCGTTTACAAACTATGGTACAAAAATGCGAATTTCCGCTTTTTGAAGCAGCTCTGACTTTCTGAGCACCTGTCTTGTTTCCTGAGGTTCTACAATGCCCAGACAGTACAAACACCCCACAAATGACACCATTTCGGAAAGTACACACGCTAAGGTATTCGCTGATGGGCATAGTGAGTTCATAGAACTTTTTATTTTTTGTCACAAGTTAGTGGAAAATGATTTTTTTTTTTTTTCTTACAAAGTCTCATATTCCACTAACTTGTGACAAAAAATAAAAACTTCCATGAACTCACTATGCCCATCAGCGAATACCTTGGGGTGTCTTCTTTCCAAAATGGGGTCACTTGTGGGGTAGTTATACTGCCCTGGCATTCTAGGGGCCCAAATGTGTGGTAAGGAGTTTGAAATCAAATTCTGTAAAAAATGGCCGGTGAAATCCGAAAGGTGCTCTTTGGAATGTGGGCCCCTTTGCCCACCTAGGCTGCAAAAAAGTGTCACACATGTGGTATCTCCGTATTAAGGAGAAGTTGGGGAATGTGTTTTGGGGTGTCATTTTACATATAGCCATGCTGGGTGAGAGAAATATTTTGGCAAAAGACAACTTTGTATAAAAAAATGGGAAAAGTTGTCCTTTGCCAAGATATTTCTCTCACCCAGCATGGGTATATGTAAAATGACACCCCAAAACACATTGCCCAACTTCTCCTGAGTACGGAGATACCAGATGTGTGACACTTTTTTGCAGCCTAGATGCGCAAAGGGGCCCAAATTCCTTTTATGAGGGCATTTTTAGACATTTGGATCCCAGACTTCTTCTCACGCTTTAGGGCCCCTAAAATGCCAGGGCAGTATAAATACCCCACATGTGACCCCATTTTGGAAAGAAGACACCCCAAGGTATTCAATGAGGGGCATGGCGAGTTCATAGAAATTTTAATTTTTTATTTTTTTTCTCACAAAGTCTCCCTTTCCGCTAACTTGGGACAAAAATTTCAATCTTTCATGGACTCAATATGCCCCTCACGGAATACCTTGGGGTGTCTTCTTTCCGAAATGGGGTCAGATGTAGGGTATTTATACTGCCCTGGCATTTTAGCGGCCCTAAAGCGTCAGAAGAAGTCTGGAATGTAAATGTTTAAAAAAATTTACGCATTTGGATTCAGTGAGAGGTATGGTGAGTTTATGTGAGATTTTATTTTTTGACACAAGTTAGTGGAATATGAGACTTTGTAAGAAAAAAATAAAACTAAAAAACTTCCGAATGGAGCCTTACAGGGGGGGGTGATCAATGACAGGGGGGTGATCAATGACAGGGGGGTGATCAGGGAGTGTATATGGGGTGATCACCCCCCTGTCATTGATCACCCACCTGTAAGGCTCCATTCAGACGTCCGTATGTGTTTTTCGGATCCGATCCATGTATCCGTGGATCCATAAAAAACATACGGATGTCTGAATGGAGCCTTACAGGGGGATGATCAATGACAGGGGGGTGATCAATGACAGGGGGGTGATCAGGGAGTCTATATGGGGTGATCACCCCCCTGTCATTGATCACCCACCTGTAAGGCTCCATTCAGACGTCCGTATGTGTTTTGCGGATCCGATCCATGTATCCGTGGATCCATAAAAAACATACGGATGTCTGAATGGAGCCTTACAGGGGGGTGATCAATGACAGGGGGGTGATCAATGACAGGGGGGTGATCAGGGAGTCTATATGGGGTGATCACCCCCCTGTCATTGATCACCCACCTGTAAGGCTCCATTCAGACGTCCGTATGTGTTTTGCGGATCCGATCCATGTATCCGTGGATCTGTAAAAAACATACGGACGTCTGAATGGAGCCTTACAGGGGGGTGATCAATGACAGGGGGGTGATCAATGACAGGGGGGTGATCAGGGAGTCTATATGGGGTGATCACCCCCTGTCATTGATCACCCACCTGTAAGGCTCCATTCAGACGTCCGTATGTGTTTTGCGGATCCGATCCATGTGTCCGTGGATCTGTAAAAAACATACGGACGTCTGAATGGAGCCTTACAGGGGGGTGATCAATGACAGGGGGGTGATCAATGATAGGGGGTGATCAGGGAGTCTATATGGGGTGATCACCCCCCTGTCATTGATCACCCCCCCTGTAAGGCTCTATTCAGACGTCCGTATGTGTTTTGTGGATCCGATCCATGTATCCGTGGATCTGTAAAAAAACATACGGACGTCTGAATGGAGCCTTACAGGGGGATGATCAATGACAGGGGGGTGATCAGGGAGTCTATATGGGGTGATCACCCCCCTGTCATTGATCACCCCCCTGTAAGGCTCCATTCAGACATACGTATGTGTTTTGCGTATCCGATCCATGTATCCGTGGATCTGTAAAAAACATACGGACGTCTAAATGGAGCCTTACAGGGGGGTGATCAATGACAGGGGGCTGATCAGGGAGTCTATATGGGGTGATCACCCCCCTGTCATTGATCACCCCCCTGTAAGGCTCCATTCAGACGTCTGTATGTGTTTTGCAGATCCGATCCGTGGATCCGTAAAAAACATACGGACTTCTGAATGGAGCCTTACAGGGGGGTGATCAATGACAGGGGGGTGATCAGGGAGTTTATATGGGGTGATCACCCCCCTGTCATTGATCATGCCCCTGTAAGGCTCCATTCAGACGTCCGTATGTGTTTTGCGGATCCGATCCATGTATCCGTGGATCTGTAAAAAATATACGGACGTCTGAATGGAGCCTTACAGGGGGGTGATCAATGACAGGGGGGTGATCAATGACAGGGGGGTGATCAGGGAGTCTATATGGGGTGATCACCCCCATGTCATTGATCACCCCCCTGTAAGGCTCCATTCAGATGTCTGTATGTGTTTTGCGGATCCGATCCATGTATCTGTAAAAAACATACGGACGTCTGAATGGAGCCTTACAGGGGGGTGATCAATGACAGGGGGGGTGATCAATGACAGGGGGGTGATCAATGACAGGGGGGTGATCAGGGAGTCTATATGGGGTGATCACCCCCCTGTCATTGATCACCCCCTGTAAGGCTCCATTCAGACGTCCGTATGTGTTTTGCGGATCCGATCCATGTATCCGTGGATCCGTAAAAAACATACTGACGTCTGAATGGAGCCTTACAAGGGGGTGATCAATGACAGGGGGGTGATCAATGACAGGGGGGTGATCAGGGAGTCTATATGGGGTGATCAGGGGTTAATAAGGGGTTAATAAGTGACAGAGGGGGGGGTGTAGTGTAGTGGTGTTTGGTGCTACTTATTACTGAGCTGCCTGTGTCCTCTGGTGGTCGATCCAAGCAAAAGGGACCACCAGAGGACCAGGTAGCAGGTATATTAGACGCTGTTATCAAAACAGCGTCTAATATACCTGTCAGGGGTTAAAAAAATCGCATCTACAGCTTGCCAGCGAACGATCGCCGCTGGCAGGCTGGAGATCCACTCGCTTACCTTCCGATCATGTGAACGCGCCTGCCTGTGTGCGCGCGTTCACAGGAAATCTCGCGTCTCGCGAGATGACGCATAGATGCGTGACTCTGCCTGCAGCTGCCGCCTCCGGAACGCGATCCTGCGTTAGGCGGTCCGGAGGCGGTTAAATCTTTTTTTTTACTTTCATTTTTTATTTATTTTGGCGAGGCCTAAAAACTTTGGGGAATGGCAAATAGAACGAACAAACTGCACTGGAGTATAAGAATGGCTGGGTGCGGCCGGTATACTTGTCTATTCAGACAAGGTTGCGCCTGTCTGTGATCATACCCCCATGCTGTGCTAAACACACGTTTGGATAATACAAGGCGTAAAAGGCAAGCTCAGGCATGTGCCCAATTTGGAGACCCAGAGGTTAAATAGGGCAGACCTATCAGTCAGTACATGCAGACGTGTGCACATGTACTGTTCCACCATGTTACTGAAGAGATCCATATCAGATGGTGGTGCTGAATGTTGTGGCGTGCTGACAAAGTTTTTCCACATTGCGGCCATGCTAACCCTCCCTTTTGAGGTGCTGGTGGTGCCCCAGCTGCATTGGCAACTTCCTCCTCCTCGCACTTCCACTGTCAGGTGGGAATGCCATCAGTAGCGCATCTACCAGCGTGCGCTTGTACTTGCGGCATCTTCTGATCCAGTGACGGAAGTAAGAACGGCACGTTTTCCTTGTAGCAGAGATCCAGCAGGGTGGCTACCCAGTAATCAGAACTGTTAAGAATGAGGGCAACTCAGCGCTCGTTGCACAGGCAGAGGAGGCTGCTCAGAAGCAACGACAAGCTGTCTTCAGTGGGAGGTGTATCGTCTGTGTCCTCGAAGTACGTGAGCTGATTTGGGTGCCACCCCGTTGTGAACGTGGATCCTCCTCATCCTCCAAAAGTGAGTTCTGGCTGGACAGTTGTGCACCTGGCCACTGTTGGTGCAGGAACCCACCCTCCGAGCCACCTGTGGACGACTGGCCTGATAACCGTGGGAATGATCCCTGTTGCTCCTCCTCTTCCTTCTGTGCTATATCCTCATCCATCATCACAAACAGCACACACATCCCGCTCGCTGGTGCTGTTCTGCAGAGTGACTCACCCGTGTGTGCTGCAGCTAAAACTCCACTATCGCCTGATGCTGCTTGCACACTCTCTCCTGCATGTGCAAGGTGGAGTTCCACCTTGTGGGTACGTCGCATCTGAGGCGGTGAGCAGGAAGGCAGAAGTTACGCTGCAGCGCAGACAGGCGAGCAGCAGCAGGGTGAGAACGCCGAAAGCACGCACAGACGGCCCGCACTTTCTGCAGCATTTCTGACATATTGGGGTAATTATTTAGGAACCTCTGCACCATTAAATTTAGCACATGCACCAGGCAAGAGATGTGCGTCTAACCGGCTAAGCCCAGAGCAGCTACAAGATTTTGCCCGTTGTCGCACACCACCAGGCCGGGATTGAGGCTCAGCTGACCCAACCACTCATCGGTTCTTCCATGTCCTCCCATAACTCCTGCACAGTGTGGGGTTTTTCCCCAAAACATATGAGTTTCAGAGCAGCCTGCTGTCGTTTCCCCCTGGCTGTGCTGAAGTTGGTGGTGCAGGTGTTGCGCTGACATGATAAGGAGGCGGTAGAGGAAGAACAGGAGGAGGAATTGGAGTAGGAGGCAACCGAAGGCACAGAGAAATGTCCAGCAATCCTTGATGGCGGTCGGACATGTGCCAAACCGTTTTCCGCCTTGGGCCCAGCCGCCACTACATTTACCCAGTGGGCAGTTAGGGAGATATAACATCCCTGCCTGTGCTTACCAGTCCACGTATCGCTGGTTATATGGACCTTGCCACTGATGCTGTTGCGCAGCGCACACTTGATTTTTTTTATCCCACTTGTCCATGCAGGACAGGGACGGCCCACCTGGAAAAGTAGTAGCGGCTGGGAACCACGTATCATGGAACAGCCACTGCTATTACATTTTTAAAACTCTCCGTCTCCACCAGAAGGAATGGCAGAATTTCAAAGGCCAGGAATTTTGAAATGCTGGCATTCAGGGCCAGGGCTCGCCTGTGGGTAGGTGGCTACTTCCTCTTTCTCTCCAGTGTTTGGGGGATGGACAGCTGAATGCTTCCATGGGACAGTGTGGAGATGCTTGGTGACACTGCTGGTGGTGGTTTTGCTGTCACATCCTCACTTTGAGGGGTGCCCGGGGGCCTGTCCCTCCATAAAGGGAGGAAGAGGCCGCAACTGCAGCATTAGAGGGAGCAGGAGGAGCCTCTGATCTTTTGTGGTTTTTCAGGTGTCTACTCCACTGCAGCTCATGCAGTTAGAACATTTATGCCTTGCTCCAGGCTTTGATTGCACAACGTGCAAACCACCCGGGTCTTGTCATCAGCACATTGTCTGAAGAACTACCACACCAGAGAATTCCTTTGAGCCTGCTTTGGTGTGCTCTGTCCCTGGGCGCAGGCGTACTGGCTGGGGGAAGGCCGCTCTGCTTTTGCACCCTGCTCCCGCTTTTGCTCTGCGGCTGGCGCTGCATGACCCCCAACTCTTCCTCAGAACTGCACACGTGACTGATGATTTGGATGCCATGTGAGGTCTAGGACCTCATCATCCTCCACATCATATTCCACCCACCCCTCGCCCCTCACCCCTGCCCTACTGACCGGTCTGCACAGTGCAGAAAGACGTAGCAGTTGACACCTGTGTTTCGTCATCATCAGCAGAGACGTGCTGCAGTGGTCCTCCCACATCCTCATCTTCAAACATAAGTAGTTGGGCATCAGTGAACTCAATTTCTTCCACTTCTGGGGCAGGGCTAGGTGGATGGCCCACGGAAACCCCCACCAGCAGAGTCTCAGGGCTCAGCAGGGGGTGAGTTCGAAGACAGATGCCGGTGGGCCGCCGGTGCCAACTCTGCACTTTCAGCAGGGGACCGGTGGAAGACAATGTGAAAGAAATGGAGGCACTGTCAGCCATCTAATTTACTACCACCTCTACTTGTTCTGGCCTCACCATTTGTAAAGCGGATTAACTATTGTATTTCCATGTCACAGGGGCAATTTAAGGGTTTTGCACAAAGAAATAGCTATGTGTCACCAACACAATTACCATTTGGATTAACTATTGTAGTTCCTTGTCACAGGTGCAATTTAAGGGTTTTGCACCAAAAAAATAGCTATGTTTCACCGACACAACAGACGGATTAACTATTGTACTGTATTTCCTTGTCACGGGGCAATTTAAGGGTTTTGCACCCAAAAAAATTGCTATGTGTCACAACACAATTAACAGACAGTTTAACTATTGTATTTCCGTGTCACAGGGACAATTTAAGGATTTTGCACAAAAAAAATAGCTATGTTTCACTGACACAAATAACAGATGGATTAACAATTGTATTTCCATGTCAATGGTGCAAAGGAGTAGTATTACACCGACCAAAAATGACTACAGGTCACCCACAGATTGAAAAGCGCGATTAAGTATTGCATCTGTGTCACTGGTGCAAAGGTATTGCACCCATATAAATGCCTACAGGTCACCCACAGACTTATTAAAAAAAATAAAAGCCTAACACTGTCCCTCACTGCAGCAGTGTATTGTCCCTACACTACTCAGAGCAGAATGGCGGCGCACCACATGATCTGGCATTTATGCATGCAGGGTCACATGGTGCGCCGGCCAATCACAGCCATGCCAATACTAGACATGACTGTAATGGCTTTCAAGTGCCCACAGCTTAAACTCTTGTTGATTGGCTGCGCTGCAGCCTTTCAACAAGCTTTATTTAAACTCTGAACACCAAACAGAAACACCGATTTTTGCGCCAATGTTAGGGCTTGGTTACCCGTAATGTTCAATACGAGCCCAAACAGGGCGGTCCGAGTTCGCTCATCTCTACTCTTCAATATATTTATTAATGATCTTGTAAAAGGCTTGGACAGTAAACTTTTGCAAAAGACACTAAACTGTGTAAAGTACAGTATTTTTCACTTTATAAGACGCATCTGATGATAAGACACACCTAGGTTTTAGAGGAGAAAAATTAGGAAAAAATTATTTTGAACAAAATGGTGTGCTTTGGTGGATTTTGTACCAATGGAGATCTATAGATGACACACTGTTATAGGGATCTGTGGGTAACACTGTTATATGAGGGATCTGTGGATAACGCACGGTTATGTGGGATCTCTAGATGACACTGTTATGGGGGGATCTATGGATGGCGCACTGTTATGGGAGATCTGCGGATGATGCACTGTTAGGTTATGTGATTATCTCCCCCCTCATTTTTAAGAATGCATCAAGGCCCTGCCGTACATGAATGCATTCTTAAGGATGAGGTGGATTATAGTCACATTTAATATAAACACAGACCAATTACAGTACAGTCTCTGAGTGTTTATATTAAATGTGACTATAATTTCCCCCTCATCCTTAAGAAAGCATTCATGTACTGCAGGGGTTATAGTTATTTAATGTCCAGGTCTGTCCCTAAGCTCTCCTTCATGCCCCCCTTCATATCTTGGTTTTCACTCACCCAGGAACTACAGCAGACAGTCCATTGAGGGCCAGTGTCATTTACTCCCTGCCTTCCTTCCTTTAGCTGCGGTGGGCATCCAGGCAGGAGTAAGCTGATAGGTGGAGTAGCAGCAGTTCCCACCAGTACTCGCCACCAATCAGCGCACCAAGCAGGACAGCAGAGGAAAAGGAGAATGGCTTTCGCCTCTCATCGGCTACGGAGCGAGAATATGCAGGCTGGCAGCATTCAGCTTCACTTGCCAGACTTCAAGATCCAGGCTAAATTAAACAAATGTGCCCAGCACACTGACTTTTTCCACCCACTTTGGGGGGGGGGGGGTGCATCTTATAAAGCAAAAAAGACGGTAATTAATACAAAAGAGGACAGTATACTGCTACAGATGGATCTGGATAGATTAGAGGCTTGGGCAGAAAAGTGGCAGATGAGGTTTAACAATGACAAATGTAAGGTTATGCACATGGGAAGGCAAAATACATGTTACCGTACATACTAAATGGTAAAACATTGGGTAACACTGACTTGGAAAAGGACAGCAAACTAAGCTGTAGAAACCAGTGTCAGGCAGCTGCTGCCAAGGCCAATAAGATAATGGGATGCATCAAAAGGGGCAAAGATGCATGTGATGAGAACATAGTTCTACCACTTTACAAATCACTAGTCAGACCACACATGGAGTACTGTGTACATTTCTGGGCTCCTGTGAACAAGACAGATAAAGCAGAGCTGGAGAGGGTTCAGAGGAGGACAACTAAAGTAATAACTGGAATGGATGGACTACAGTACCCTGAAAGATTATCAAAATGAGGGTTATTCAGTTTGGAAAGAAGACGACTGGAAGATCTAATAACCATGTATAAATATATCAGGGATCAGTACAGAGATCTCTCCCATCATCTATTTATACCCAGGACTGTGACTGCGAAGAGGGGGTATCCTCTATATCTAGAGGAAAGAAAGTTTCTACACAAACATAGAAGGAGATTCTTTACGGTAAGAGCAGTGAAACTATGAAACTCTCTGCCAGAGGAGGTGGTGATGGTGAGTACAATAAAAGAGTTCAAGAGGAGCCTGGAGGTATTTCTAGAGTGTAATAATATTACATTTTGTAGTTACTAGAATTGTGGAGAAGCGTCGTTGACTCGTTGATTCAGAAAGTTATTCTGGTTGCCTGATAGCAGTTGGGAGTTTTTCCTCTAAAATCAGGAAAATTGGCTTTGACCTCATGAGAGTTTTTGCCTCCCTCTCGATCAACTTTGCAGGATAACAGGCTGAACTTCGTGGACAGATGTCTTTTTTCAGCATATGTTATTATGATAATACACTTTAACTTTTAGGAGAACACCTGTGGCTGTCGATTGGATATATAAGTAAATTATACTCCCAGTGTTAATCAACGTTGGGAACATTAGGTTGTAAAGTACCCAGCTGGTAGCCTTGAGGAAGTCCTCCCACTGGGAAGTTTCCCAGTAAGGTCTAGTCCACCCCCTGAATATGGAAAATGAATTTTGTACTTATATAGATTTCTGATGATGTCTGAAAATCTTCAAGATATTAGACTGTTAGCTAAAAAATGGCATGATCTGCTGGGCGTGATCAACTGTTTAGAGCCCATTTCAAGAGGTTTCACAGAACTAAAACATTGAAAACCTATCCTAGAGGTGGTCATACAGATTAGTAGTGATGAGCGGCAGGGGTCATATTAGAATTTGCGATATTTCGCGAATATTTCGTAGAATATTCATCGAATATTCGCAAATTCTAATATTCGTTATATTCTACAATTTTTTTTACTCAAAAAATCGGCAAGGTAATGATCGTGTAATATGTGAATTTCCATACTCGAATTTTCGAATTTTTATTGCGAATTTTTCAACTTCTAGACAAAGAATATTATAGCACTATATTAGCTAAATTGCTCTATATTAGTTTTTTTTTCGAATATTCGCTATATTGCTATAACTTTGTTTTTTCGAATATTTGTAATATTCTAAAACAAGAATATATAGCAATATAGCGAATATTCGAAAAAAAACTAATATAGAGCAATTTAGCTAATATAGTGCTATATTCTTCTTTGTCTAATAGTTGTAATTTTTTTCTCAATTGAAGTTCAGATTGGAAAAAAAATTACAACTATTAAAAAAAAGATTATAGCACTACAGGGAGTGCAGAATTATTAGGCAAATGAGTATTTTGACCACATCATCCTCTTTATTCATGTTGTCTTACTCCAAGCTGTATAGGCTCGAAAGCCTACTACCAATTAAGCATATTAGGTGATGTGCATCTCTGTAATGAGAAGGGGTGTGGTCTAATGACATCAACACCCTATATTAGGTGTGCATAATTATTAGGCAACTTCCTTTCCTTTGGCAAAATGGGTCAAAAGAAGGACTTGACAGGCTCAGAAAAGTCAAAAATAGTGAGATATCTTGCAGAGGGATGTAGCACTCTTAAAATTGCAAAGCTTCTGAAGCGTGATCATCGAACAATCAAGCGTTTCATTCAAAATAGTCAACAGGGTCGCAAGAAGCGTGTGGAAAAATCAAGGCGCAAAATAACTGCCCATGAACTGAGAAAAGTCAAGCGTGCAGCTGCCAAGATGCCACTTGCCACCAGTTTGGCCATATTTCAGAGCTGCAACATCACTGGAGTGCCCAAAAGCACAAGGTGTGCAATACTCAGAGACATGGCCAAGGTAAGAAAGGCTGAAAGACGACCACCACTGAACAAGACACACAAGCCGAAACGTCAAGACTGGGCCAAGAAATATCTCAAGACTGATTTTTCTAAGGTTTTATGGACTGATGAAATGAGAGTGAGTCTTGATGGGCCAGATGGATGGGCCCGTGGCTGGATTGGTAAAGGGCAGAGAGCTCCAGTCCGACTCAGACGCCAGCAAGGGTGGAGGTGGAGTACTGGTTTGGGCTGGTATCATCAAAGATGAGCTTGTGGGGCCTTTTTCGGGTTGAGGATGGAGTCAAGCTCAACTCCCAGTCCTACTGCCAGTTCTGGAAGACACCTTTTTCAAGCAGTGGTACAGGAAGAAGTCTGCATCCTTCAAGAAAAACATGATTTTCATGCAGGACAATGCTCCATCACACGCGTCCAAGTACTCCACAGCGTGGCTGGCAAGAAAGGGTATAAAAGAAGAAAATCTAATGACATGGCCTCCTTGTTCACCTGATCTGAACCCCATTGAGAACCTGTGGTCCATCATCAAATGTGAGATTTACAAGGAGGGAAAACAGTACACCTCTCTGAACAGTGTCTGGGAGGCTGTGGTTGCTGCTGCACGCAATGTTGATGGTAAACAGATCAAAACACTGACAGAATCCATGGATGGCAGGCTTTTGAGTGTCCTTGCAAAGAAATGTGGCTATATTGGTCACTGATTTGTTTTTGTTTTGTTTTTGAATGTCAGAAATGTATATTTGTGAATGTTGAGATGTTATATTGGTTTCCCTGGTAAAAATAAATAATTGAAATGGGTATATATTTGTTTTTTGTTAAGTTGCCTAATAATTATGCACAGTAATAGTCACCTGCACACACAGATATCCCCCTAAAATAGCTAAAACTAAAAACAAACTAAAAACTACTTCCAAAAATATTCAGCTTTGATATTAATGAGTTTATTGAGAACATGGTTGTTGTTCAATAATAAAATTAATCCTCAAAAATACAACTTGCCTAATAATTCTGCACTCCCTGTATATTAGCTAAATTGCTCTATATAAGTTTTTTTTCTCGAATATTCGCTATATTGCTATAACTTCGTTTTTTCGAATATTCGTAATATTCTAAAACAAGAATATATAGCAATATAGCGAATATTCGGAAAAAAACTAATATAGAGCAATTTAGCTAATATAGTGCTATAATCTTCTTTGTCTAATAGTTGTAATTTTTTTCTCATCTGAAGTTCAGATTGATAAAAAATTACAATTATAAAAAAAAAGATTATAGCACTATATTAGCTAAATTGCTCTATATTCTTTTTTTTTTCTCGAATATTCGCTATATTGCTAAAACAAGAATATATAGCAATATAGCGAATATTCGAAAAAAAAAGAATATAGAGCAAAATTCGCAAACAACACTACTTCTAAAGTCAAGTATATTGCAGCCTTCTTATTGGCCCACAAGCTAGAAGCAGGGAGGGATCATGTGTACTTATTAAAAAATAAAAAATCGAATATTAAAAATAAAAAAAATCTAATATTCGAAATTCCGAATATGTTGGTAAGGCTGAGGTTCAGCCTGCATTTGTGGGAGGGGCTTGAGCCTATTTAAACCCCCACTTACCTCATCACAGTGGGCGTTCCGGTTCTTGGTTATTCACTGGCTAGTGTTCGTGTGTTTCCTGGTACCTACGGTCGCCTCTTGCAGAGTTCGTGTCTCCTGGTGGTAAGTAGGGGAGGGGGGGGCTCTTTCGCAGGGCAAGGACTGCGGCGGTCTGGCACCCTCCCTCCGCCTCATGCTGCCGGTGCGTTCCAGCGTGGAGCGCACGGGCTTCCGGCTCCCCTCCTCCTCCACTCGTCTCCCTGTGTTCCTGGCGGTATGGCGTCAGGTAGCGCACCCGGCAGCCGGTCGGCTCGTCATGCTGGAGACGGGGGGGGGGGTGTTTTTCCCTGGTCTGGCCGGCTCACCTTGTTACCGGCACGGCGCAGGAAGGCGTGCGTTCCAGGGTGGAACGCACGCACTTCCTGGTTCCGGTCCCCGCCCGCTCCACTTGCTTTCCGGCGGCAGCAGGGACAAATCAGCGCCTGCCGGCGGATACCCGTTCATCGGGGAGGGGGGGGGCTGGGTTCCTGGGCAAGGCTGCACCCCGGGTGCGGCATGGAAGCCGGTGCACATAGGCGTGCGTTCCAGCCTGGAACGCACTCCTCTTCCGGTGCTTCTGTGACGTCACCCGCCCCCTGCCGGTCTCCCTGGCTGCAATGTCAGCTTGCGTTCCACGCTGGGCGCGGGCTCACGGGCAGCCAGGCCAGACGGGGAGGGGGGGGAAGAAAGGAGGGGATAGTAAAGGAATAATTCACATAAATGAAATAAGCAATTGGTATCAGTGGGTGCAGTAAACCCGCCACATGGTCTATAAAAAAAAAAGGGATAAGTACGTTGGTAAACCCGCCATATAGTCCGAAAAAAATAAAAAAATAAAATTGTAATAAATAATTGAATAAAAAAAAAAAAGGTATATGTGAGTATTTACAGCACAAACCCGCCATATAGTCGGATCATCAACCCGAAAAAATAAATAAATAATATAATATAAATATATATGTATTTGCGGCACAAACCCGCCATATAGTCGACACCGACTAACCCCCTTTTAATAAAAAAAAAAAAAAAAAAAAAAAAAGAATTATTTAATTTTCTCGGCTGGACAAGGATAGGTGTCCCACGTAGGACCGATCTGGCCCCACCTCGGGCACCTGGTTACGGCCAGGGTGTCTGGTCTTCCTGGTTTATCCCAGGCCACCGGGTTTTGTCTTGTTGCCAAGTCGTTGTCGGCCGGTCACAGTCAGGTGTCTGGTCACGGTTGGTGGCACCTCCTTCTTCCCTGGTACGCCCGGGGCTCGGTTCACTCCTGGTACGCCCAGGCTTTCATGTTTTTTCTTGTCTATCACACGGGTTCATGCACCTGTCCTTCGTCTTTCAAGTCTTCCAAAGGGGCCGTCCTCGTCTTCTCCCCGGGTCATTCTTGCTTTCCGTAACTCCTAGGTTATGGCTTACCACTGCCCTTCGCGGGCCGCTGCTGCGCGCAGCCTCTATTTCATGGCTACGCGCCTTCTCTCCTGTCAAACCGCCTGGTACGCTCAGGCGGCTCTCTTTTCGGTCAGGTGTTCGATCCGATGCGCTCGGATGGTCACTTGGCCTTAGGGTGAGCCCCAGCCTGGCCAGTTCGCCTGGTTCCGCAGGTTGGTGGGCACCCGTGTCCTCTGCACTTTCAAATGTTTTTTTGCCTGTGCTTTATTTACAGAAGTTTGTTCCCAGTTCTCCGTTCCTTTCGGTCCTGTTCAGGTAAGTTCGCACTAGCACCACCTCGGTCCCAGTCAAGTCATAACCACGCGTTAATTGTCTCTGTCTGTTCGGTTAGGCCAGGTTCGACTGAGCCGTCTCGTGAATTCCGTTACCGGTACGTGTCTCTCTGTCGTGCACCAGTCCAAATTCCAGTACATCGTCACCCTCGTTTTTTTTTTCCTTTTATTTTGTTATGCCTTGTATTTTTGTTTAGCTGCTCTGCCATGTCTCGAGCCTCGGACATGGAGGACGGCCTTTCCATCTCCGGCTCAATCGTGTCAAGCCAAGCGGGTCCCTCATCCCTTCGGAGTTGGACCATCCCAAAACTGTTGGCCGAGTTGAACCGAAGAGGCATTCCACATCCGGCCACCGCAAGAAAGGCAGAGCTATACAAACTGCTCATGACCAGCCCCAGCACCACAACAGTGCAGCCAGAGGCGTCGGCCATCCATTTGTCCCTGGTGCAGCTACAGGCGACCCTGAATTCCTTGGTGGACTCTGTGGCGGATGTGCGGGCAAGGGTTTCGGAGCTCGAATCCCGGCCACCCATTGTACCTCCGGCTCCCGTTCCGCTGATGACTCCCTCTACATCAGGCTGGCTGGCTACAGGTACGCCAAGACCCATTCCACATGTGTCCCCCCTCTCACTTCATTCCTGATAACCTTAAGAGAGACATCCTGGCAGGGAAAGATGTCAATCTGGCATCAATCCTCATTGCCGCTCAAGATGTTCCCGAGAACCGGGTGATCAACTGTGGCGATGTGTCGGTGGTCCTTCGGGCCAAGGATTCGCGGCTCAACCGCAAGTTGTCCATTCCGGAATTTGTCCTGGCCTTCAGCCTCTTCAGGGACATCGTCTGCACCGCACAGCCGGAGAGAAGAGAGGAACTTGACAGCTATTTGTACCTGGTCACTGACCTAGGGCACAAGTATGGTGGGTCGGCCTTCTATGACTAACACCGTTCCTTTGCAGCTAAGGCGGCGGCAGCTCTGGCCCAGTTCCAGTATGTCACCAGCTGGTCCTTGATTGACACCGAGCTCTTCTGCCGTCACTTCGCTGGCCTCAGGGCTCCCAACTGTGCGACGTGTCAGTCGATTTTCCACTCCTCAGAGTGGTGCCCCAATACTGCGCACCCGCCTCAGGACAGGGCCATCCCGGGGACCTCCGGGTCATTTCCATCCAACCCCTCCACAGACAAGCTCGGCAGACCTATTGTCTACCTGGGGAAGAGCCAGGTCTGTAATTACTTTAATTCAGGGGGGTGCTCATATGCCAGCTGCAGGTCACTCCACGTCTGCTCCCTGTGCTTCAGGGCTCACCCACGGTCCGCCTGCCCAAAGAAATCTTCCAAAGGTTCCTGACTAGCGGACATCAACGTGGACCTCTTGGCGGCACTCCTTCACGATCACCACGATCAAGACTTCGTGGCGTTCCTGTTGGCAGGCTTCCGCCAGGGGTTCCACACAGGGCTCATCACCCTGCCGCAGGTGCCCTGGCAGGGCAGGAATCTGCTGTCCGCCACCCTGGACCCTCCAGCAACTAGCGAGTTGCTCCAGTCGGAAGTTTCCAAGGGGTTCCTCATAGGCCCGTTCCCACGCATCCCGTTTTCCTCATGGCGCATTAACCCCATCGGCTTAGTGGCAAAAAAGACTAATAAAAAAAGATTAATTTATGATCTGTCCGCCCCTCATGTGTCCGGTATTCCAAGCCTTAATTCTCTGATTCCCTCAGAGGAATTTTCCATGCGTTATTCCTCGGTGGACGACGCCATCCAGGCCATCCTGTCACATGGTAAGGGCGCTTGGCTGGCAAAGGTTGACATTGCGGATGCATTTAAACTCCTGCCCATCCTGCCGCAGTTATGGCAATTCTACGGCATTGAGTGGGCCGGCCAGTATTTTTTCGCCAACAGGCTCACGTTTGGATCCAAGAGTAGCCCGTGGTTATTCGACCAGCTGGCCAAGGCGCTGCATTGGATCCTGATCCATCACGGGGGCCTCCGGTCGGTCATCCACTACCTCGACGATTTTCTGGTTGTCGAGGATCCGCAGGGCGGGTCCAGCATACTCACCATCCTCCTCGGATTGTTCGCCAGTCAGGCTGTTCCGATCGCGGAGTCAAAGACTGAGGGTCCTGCCACGAGGGTCTCATTCTTGGGCATCGTCCTGGATTCGGTTCTGTTGCAAGCCAGCCTACCGGAGGAGAAACTCACTCAGTGTCGGGAGGTCATTTCCCATGCGGCAGCCACGGGATGCCTCACTAGAGTCGAGTTGCAGTCTCTTCTGGGGCGGCTCAACTTTGCCTCCAGGATTATGCCCCAGGGAAGAACCTTTGTGTCAAGGCTGCTCCAGCTTCTTCCCTCAGCACCCGAACAGGACAGCATCATCCGTTTGGACGGCCAGGCCATGGCAGACCTGGCCATGTGGGAGTTGTTCCTGTCCCGATGGAACGGCGTCTCCTTTTTCGTGTCACCTTGGTCTTCCTCCTGCCCGACCATTTTTTCAGACGCAGCTGCATCTTGCGGCTACGCTGCCATTTGGGGTTCCCAGTGGCTAGCGGATCATTGGCCCAGTACCATCTTAGAGGAGGCTGAATCCATCCGCACCTCCTCTCTGTTGGAATTATACCCCATCGTGGCAGCTGCTCAGGCATGGGGCCACCTCTGGGCTAACTTGCCGGTGATGTTTGTGACAGATAACCAGGCCTTGGTCGACATCTTGGCCAAGGGCAGGGCCAAGTCCCCCAAGATCATGGCGCTGTTGCGCCAGCTGGTTTGGCTGGCCCTGTCACATAACTTCCATGTGCATTGTAGCCACATCCCGGGGGAGAGGAATGTAGCAGCCGACGCACTGTCTAGGTTTAATTTTGAACTCTTCTTCCAGGTCATGCCGGAGGCCGAGCCACGCAGATATCCCACCCCGCCTTTCAGTTCCCTGTCAATGGACTAGGCTTGCTCGTCTCGTCAGCAAGGGACCTGGCGCAGCAGTCCCTTGCCCCAAACACGGCCAGGAACTACCTTTCAGGCCTGAAAACCTTACATCATGGCCTTCATCGCCCATTGCCACCACCAGTTACACCTCTCCTACAACACCATTAAGTTGTACCTAGCAGGCGTCCAACACCACACCATGCTCCGCAACCCAGGGGGCGGATCCATTTTTTCTGCGCATGCAGTCAAGGCCACCTTACGAGGGGTCCAGAAGGGTGGGTCCAATCCCTCGTCCCGCAGGCAGGGCGTCACGGGAGAGATGTTCCGGAAATCATCTTCAGCCCTGGATGGTGCTCCTTTTGGGCCCTTTTCCAGCTTAATCATCAAAGCTGCCATGTACTTAGCTTTTTACGGCTTCCTTAGGCCAGGCGAGTTCACGTGCAGCACGGCGGGACGGTGCAGCCTGCACCGAGAGCAGCTGGTGAGGGTGGTTGACCATTACGCGCTGAAGATAATTATCTCCAAAACCAGTCAAACAGGCCCCCCGGTGGAGGTCCAGTTTTTTCCCACTAGGAATGAATGGTGCCCGTTACAGGTATTTGACCAGCTCATCCTCGCCCTCCGGGATGCGCCACCTCACAGCCCTCTGCTACCCCATCTGAAGGGAGCTCTCACCACGGCGCAATTCATCAGCCACATCCGCACGGTGGCTGCTGGCTTAGGGTTGGACTCAGGAGCAATATCCGGTCATTCCTTCCGCATTGGGGCAGCCTCCGCGGCTTCCCGGCAGGGGGTCCCCGCCCACGTCATCCGAAAGATGGGGAGATGGCGTTCGTCTTGCTTCACCAGATACATACCTAACCCGCAGGTGGAGATTTCGCAGGCATTTCGGTCTTTGGTGTTATAAGGTAATAAAGTCTTACACCTTAACTATTTTGTTGTCATTTTGCCCCCTTTTAGGCTACTCTCATACCCGGCTCCAGGCACACCTCAGCCGGTTAGGTTCCAGGCAGGCACGCTGCCCAAGTTTCGTATTTAGCCTTGACCACAAGTTGGTAAGGCTGAGGTTCAGCCTGCATTTGTGGGAGGGGCTTGAGCCTATTTAAACCCCCACTTACCTCATCACAGTGGGCGTTCCGGTTCTTGGTCCCACCCACCCATTCCCTTCATTTCAAGGGTCCTCCTTAGGGTAGCCCCCTTTTAGGCTACTCTCATACCCGGCTCCAGGCACACCTCAGCCGGTTAGGTTCCAGGCAGGCACGCTGCCCAAGTTTCGTATTTAGCCTTGACCACAAATATCACTATATTCGAAATATTCGCGAATTTTTGAAGTACCTATATTCGCGCTAAAAATTCGAAATTCTAATATTCGTGATCAACACTACAGATTAGACTGAAGTCAGTTTATGGCTGAAAAATTGTCTAGTGAATCAATGTTATGCCTATGCTGCCTTAAACACTTTAGGCTGTATTTTCTACTAGTTATTCAAACTGGACAGTACTCACAAAATGTTAGGGATATTTGGTTTTCGGATGAAATGTATGGAAAATGAGAAAGGAGAAATCTGCTGTGTCCGCATCCGTTTGAGGAACCTCAGTCTCCAGCAGCCCTTCCCTAATGATGCAGCCTTGATGATCAGGCGTAATGTCGTCCATGAAGATAAAATTAGGCCTGTGTTGTTCATGCAAAGGCACAATGACTGGATTATTTATGTTATTCGAGTAGTATGGGCTTGTCACTGTACAATTCACAAAGGGGAGGGCAGTTCTGTATTGAATAGACACACCTGCCCACACTGTTACACCACCACCACCAAAGCCTCATCTGGTGACGACAGTGGCTAATGCATATCACTCTCCTTGACGTCTCCAACATCGTTGACGGTCATCATTTCTGTTCAGCAAGAATCGACTTTCATCAGTGAACAGCACTGAGGCCCATTGGTCCCTCATCCAGTGTAGATGCTCCCTGGCTCATGCAAGACGATGATGTCTGAAGCTGTTAGAAGAGGACAGGCTCTCCATTAGCGCTGCAGCCTCTTCCTAGGCCATGTGCCGTCACCGTACATTGGTCACATGGCCTAGATGCAGCTCAGCCCTGTTAAAGTGAATGGAGCAGAGCTGCAATACCATGCACTGCTGCTGTGCTATGTTTTGGCTGGCTGCTTACAGACCATTGTCTTAAATAAAAACAGTGTTTAAAATGTATCACTATTATGTCATTGTATATGGTGTGGTTGGCCATTAAGACTAGAGATGAGCGAATCGAAGCTGACAAAGTGAAATTCGATCTGAATTGCAGGAGAATGCAAATTTCCTCGCTTCGTGGTAACGAATCACAATTTTTCCTAAAATGGGGCTACACATATGAGGACTGAGGACATGGGGCAAGGAACTCTGGGAAGGCGGGATCACCCAGATTGACATGCATGCATGCAGCCAGTCAGCCTTGTGATGTCACAGCCCTATAAATACGGCGGCCATCTTAGAGTCAGACATTTTCCATTGTTCAGAGTGCAGGGACAGACGTGAGAAGGCGCTAGGGACAGCAATAGGAAAAACCTTATTGTGAAAAAAAAAACTGAAAAAACAATTTATAAGTGCAGGAAAAGGATAGGGAGGAATCATTTCACAGCATCTTAGTGCAGGGAGAGACGTCAGAAGGCGCTTGTGACAGTGCCAGAAAAGCGATTTATAAGTGCAGAGAAAGGATAGGGAGGAATCATTTCACAGCATCTTAGTGCAGGGAGAGACGTCTGAAGTCGCTTGGGACAGTACTAGAAAAACCTCATTGTGAAAAAAAAAAAAAGCGATTTACAAGTGCAGGGAAACATTATTTGGGGATCCAAATAGCCATTATACAGCTCTGGCATTCTAGCAATTTGTCCTTGTTATTGGAGTGCAAGTACTATGTTGAAAAGCCTTTAGTGGCTTATATCTGTGGAAAAAGAAAAATATATACGCATTTCACTTCTGCAGTTATTTGTGTAGAAAGAGTTTAGCGGACTAATTCCTATACTACTATATGTGGTGGAAGCATTCAGTGTCCTATTTCAGTACAAACAGGATTGGCATATTTCATTATAGAAAGAAAAAAATATACGCACTTCACTGGTGCACTTATTTGTGGCAAAAGCGTTTAGTGCCCTATTTCAGTACAAAAAAATAAAAAATATATATATATATATATATATATATATATATATATATATGAAACGAAGAAGTAGGACTGCACTCCGGAATAGTGATAAAAACAGCAGTAATTAATTCACCCATATTATGGCAAGTCTTGCGACGTTTCGGCTCACAAGAGCCTTCCTCAAGCATGGTAACAGTGAAAGTAAAGACATATAAAGGCATTTTACAAAGTGTCCAACCCAACGGGGTGTGGTTACAATCAATTACAATTACATACATCTGATACAAATGAGTAAATAAAGTGCGTGTGCATGAAGTGACAAGTGACATACAATCTACAACTTAGGGATGCCATCCCTTTAATGTGGAAAAAACTGTATGCAGTACTTAGTTTAAATTGGGTTCATAGTTGCGTAAGTGATAATATAGTGAATATGGATCACAGAAGTCAGACCTTGGGTAGCCATGGGGCCCGCATATACCATTGTGTTCGTTCTGCGTCTCCAACTCTTCATTGCGCATGACCACACTGACATCATCATATGAGTCATAGTGCAAAGGTCATACGCATGCGTTCTATGTAGTCGACATAAAACCGCCATTTTACTTAAGGGAAACATACCCTATAGTTCCGTTCATGTTCTGTACCTAACTGTTGCCTGAACAAAAATAGTGATTATATGACCGCTGTAGGGATCTCCTACATATCCCAGCATCTGGACCGGGATCCCGACCTTGCGGGCGGGACACCAGATCAGAAAGCCGCGAGTGCCAGAGGGGGACATTTCCATGATCCCCGCCGACAGTCAAAGCCCAATTGCTGGTAATTAAGCAGTCCTGGAGGGATAATCCCTCTACCATTGCAACAGCCATAACTTGTTAAAGGACAGTTATACATCTGGAGTAACGCATGAATACACGAACGCTGATGTCCGCATTGGGCCGCAATTGCTTCCAAAAGGTCAAAGTTCAAGGATCCACATCCAATATTGTGAAAGTATAAAAATCCTAAAAGGCAAATAGAAAGGGATATTTTAGTTTCTAAATATCTTGTATTACAATTACATATTGATCTTTCACAGTTATCTTGCACCAATATACAAATATGAGAAAAACAGACCACAAAAATGCAATGAAATCAAGCGCGAGTCGCAGATCCACTGGCTCTCACCTGAACTCAACATTGAGACCTCTAGGGTGCAAGCTATCTAAATCATAAATCCAGCGTAACTCTCTTTTCTTCAGAAGTGCTAGGCGATCACCGCCTCTTCTGGGAAGTCTAACCTGATCAATGATCCAGCATCTTAGATCCCGCTCGGTGTGCCCAAGGGATCCAAAATGTCTGGATACTGGTAGATCAGTACGTTTCTTCCTTATTGAATTCCTATGATTATTCAACCTTACTTTCAATTTCGTGGATGTTTCCCCAACATATAATAAGTTACAGGGGCACGCCAACACATAAATCACATATGACGAAGAGCAATTCAGATGAAACTTTATGGGGTACTCTTTATTTGTGAATGGATGTCTGAAAGATCTAGTTTTACAGATATGCCGACAATTAACGCAACCGAGACAAGGATAGCATCCAAGGCCTGGCTGCGTCAATGTCCGCTGTATGCAGATTTTCTTAGTACCTGCATCTGCTCTGACCAAATGATCTTTAAGATTCTTGTTTTTACGGTATGATAGAAGGGGAGGGAGTTTGAATTCTGGTACATCTTTGATAGATCTGCTTATAATGCTCCAATTCTCTTTAAGGATACGTCCTATCTGCATACTATACCCAGAGTATGTGGACATAAATGGTATCCTTAAAGTTTTTTCAGAGGTGGTTGGTGTTGTTTCTGTATTCATGTGTAGGATTTTGTTCTTATGTTCATCTAGCAGTCTACGGGGATAACCTCGTTCCCTAAATTTGCATGCCATCGTTTCTAATGTGGTCACCAGCTCAGTGCGGTCCGAGACAATACGTTTCGTACGTAGGCATTGTGAATGAGGGAGGTGTTTAACTAGGCTGCGCGGATGATTGCTTTCATAACGTAGAATCGTGTTCCTATCTGTCGACTTAACATACAAGCCTGTGCCAATTGCACCATCAACCAATTTGACATTGGTGTCCAAGAATGACAATTGTGTTTTGGAGTGCGATATAGTATATTGAAGATCAGGATCTATGTCATTAGGTATGTGTGAAACTCACTTAATTGTGATTCCGTACCGGACCATAGGAGGAAGACGTCATCTATGTATCGCCACCACCTGATGACATGTTGAAAGTGGTGGGATACATAGATAAAGTCCTCCTCCATGTGGCGCATATAGATATTTGCATACATTGGGGCCACATTGGACCCCATCGCAACGCCACGTTTATGATTAAAGAAGGTGTCTTGAAACAGAAAATAGTTATTTTCAAGGATCAATCTCAGCAAGGTATTTATAAAACATTTTGCATTCTGTGTTATAGACGAGTCATCCAAATATTTATTAACTGCAGAAATGCCCTTCTCGTGCCCTACTGACGTGTATAAGGAAACAACGTCAAAGGACACTAGAGTGACAGTCTGCAAATTGCTGACATCAACGGCCCTCAGTTGTTGCAGAAAGTCACCTGTGTCTTTAATGTATGACTTTCCGGCTATAGAAAAATCTCTTAGTATCCTGTCAAGGAAGATAGATATTCTGCTAAAGACAGAGTCTGAGCCAGATACGATGGGGCGGCCGGGGGGGTCCACAAGGCTTTTGTGGACTTTGGGCAGTATATATATAACTGGAGTGATGGGAGATACTACCATCAGATACTCCCTTAATCCCTCATCTATGATACCCCCGTCCACCTCATCGGATAGACTCCTGTTAATGATGTTCATAATGTGAAATTTCGGGTCACTCTGCAGCACACCATACACATTTGTGTCATTCAATTGTCGTTCAATTTCTCTGACATAGTTTTGTGTATCAAGAACAACAACCCCTCCGCCCTTATCGGCCGGCTTGATCGTTAACTGGGGGTTGTTCTTTAGTTGGGATAGGGCCTCGATTTCTGCAGAAGTCAGATTGGGATTGCTTAGTCTTGCTGTGTCCCCAAACCGGGATTTTAGCGTTCTGACATCTCTTTGTACTGCAGAAATATAGGCCTCTATCGCAGGCTCATCTATATTGGGAAAAAAAGCACTTTTGTTGGTTAAACTTAATCGCTTAAGTGAAAAATCACTCAAACATGTTTGTGTGTTAGCAGTACGTCCCTTAAAGAACACTTTTAGTTTGATAGAGCGAAAAAAATCATTCAAATCCATCTCTAAATCAAACCAGTTTACCTTAGTGCTCGGGCAGAAAGTAAGCCCCTTGGACAGGACACTCAACTGAGCTTCAGTGAGCTCAACTGAGGATAAATTGAAGACTATTGTCTCTTTCTCTGTGATGACGCCTTTGTTGATTGAAGTCTGGTTCTGTTGTGCCGCTGTTTTCCCTTGTCTTCTATACCGGCGACCTCCTCTCCTGGTTCTTGTTCTTTTCTTTTCTTTATATCCAGATCCTCCCCTAAAAAAGCTTTGCCTTTATCTGTGGGAGATTGTATATTTCTTCTCCTTTTCTTATTGTCACGGTTGTAGCTCTATCAAACTAAAAGTGTTCTTTAACCACTTCAGCCCCCAGTGCTATAACACCCTGAAAGACCAGGCCACTTTTTACACTTCTGTCCTACACTACTTTCACCATTTATTGCTCGGTCATGCAACTTACCACCCAAATGAATTTTACCTCCTTTTCTTCTCACTAATAGAGCTTTCATTTGGTGGTATTTCATTGCTGCTGACATTTTTACTTTTTTTGTTATTAATCGAAATTTAACGATTTTTTTGCAAAAAAATTACATTTTTCACTTTCAGTTGTAAAATTTTGCAAAAAAAACGAGATCCATATAGAAATTTTGCTCTAAATTTATAGTTCTACATGTCTTTGATAAAAAAAAAATGTTTGGGTAAAAAAAAAAATTGTTTGGGTAAAAGTTATAGCGTTTACAAACTATGGTACAAAAATGTGAATTTCCGCTTTTTGAAGCAGCTCTGACTTTCTGAGCACCTGTTATGTTTCCTGAGGTTCTACAATGGCCAGACAGTACAAACACCCCACAAATGACCCCATTTCGGAAAGTACACACCCTAAGGTATTCGCTGATGGGCATAGTGAGTTCATAGAACTTTTTATTTTTTGTCACAAGTTAGCGGAAAATGATGATTTTTTTTTTTTTTTCCTTACAAAGTCTCATATTCCACTAACTTGTGACAAAAAATAAAAACTTCTATGAACTCACTATGCCCATCACGAAATACCTTGGGGTCTCTTCTTTCCAAAATGGGGTCACTTGTGGGGTAGTTATACTGCCCTGGCATTCTAGGGGCCCAAATGTGTGGTAAGGAGTTTGAAATCAAATTCTGTAAAAAATGACCTGTGAAATCCGAAAGGTGCTCTTTGGAATATGGGCCCCTTTGCCCACCTAGGCTGCAAAAAAGTGTCACACATCTGGTATCTCTGTATTCAGGAGAAGTTGGTGAATGTGTTTTGGGGTGTCATTTTACATATACCCATGCTGGGTGAGATAAATATCTTGGTCAAATGCCAACTTTGTATAAAAAAATGGGAAAAGTTGTCTTTTGCCAAGATATTTCTCTCACCCAGCATGGGTATATGTAAAATGACACCCCAAAACACATTCCCCACCTACTCCTGAGTACGGCAATACCAGATGTGTGACACTTTTTTGCAGCCTAGGTGGGCAAAGGGGCCCATATTCCAAAGAGCACCTTTCGGATTTCACAGGTCATTTTTTACAGAATTTGATTTCAAACTCCTTACCACACATTTGGGCCCCTAGAATGCCAGGGCAGTATAACTACCCCACAAGTGACCCCATTTTGGAAAGAAGAGACCCCAAGGTATTCGCTGATGGGCATAGTGAGTTCATGGAAGTTTTTATTTTTTGTCACAAGTTAGTGGAATATGAGACTTTGTATGAAAAAAAAATAAAAAATCAGCATTTTCCACTAACTTGTGACAAAAAATAAAAAATTCTAGGAACTCGCCATGCCCCTCACGGAATACCTTGGGGTGTCTTCTTTCCAAAATGGGGTCACTTGTGGGGTAGTTATACTGCCCTGGCATTTTCCAGGGGCCCTAATGTGTGGTAAGTAGGTAAATGACCTGTGAAATCCTAAAGGTGCTCTTTGGAATATGGGCCCCTTTGCCCACCTAGGCTGCAAAAAAGTGTCACACATGTGGTATCGCCGTATTCAGGAGAAGTTGGGGAATGTGTTTTGGGGTGTCATTTTACATATACCCTTGCTGGGTGAGAGAAATATCTTGGCAAAGACAACTTTTCCCATTTTTTTATACAAAGTTGGCATTTGACCAAGATATTTCTCTCACCCAGCATGGGTATATGTAAAATGACACCCCAAAACACATTCCCCAACTTCTCCTGAGTACGGCGATACCAGATGTGTGACACTTTTTTTGCAGCCTAGATGCGCAAAGGTGCCCAAATTCCTTTTAGGAGGGCATTTTTAGACATTTGGATACCAGACTTCTTCTCACGCTTTGGGGCCCCTAGAATGCCAGGGCAGTATAAATACCCCACATGTGACCCCATTTTGGAAAGAAGACACCCCAAGGTATTCAATGAGGGGCATGGCGAGTTCATAGAAATTTTTTTTTTTTGGCACAAGTTAGCGGAAATTGATATTTTTTATTTTTTTCTCACAAAGTCTCCCGTTCCGCTAACTTGGGACAAAAATTTAAATCTTTCATGGACTCAATATGCCCCTCACGGAATACCTGGGGGTGTCTTCTTTCCGAAATGGGGTCACATGTGGGGTATTTATACTGCCCTGGCATTCTAGGGGCCCTAAAGCGTGAGAAGAAGTCTGGAATATAAATGTCTAAAAAATTTTACGCATTTGGTTTCCGTGAGGGGTATGGTGAGTTCATGTGAGATTTTATTTTTTGACACAAGTTGGGGGAATATGAGACTTTGTAAGAAAAAAAAATAATAATTCCGCTAACTTGGGCCAAAAAAATGTCTGAATGGAGCCTTACAGGGGGGTGATCAATGACAGGGGGGTGATCAATGACAGGGGGGTGATCAATGACAGGGGGGTGATCAGGGAGTCTATATGGGGTGATAACCAGTGTCATTGATCACGCCCGTGTAAGGCTTCATTCAGACGTCCGTATGCGTTTTGCGGATCCGATCCATCTATCAGTGCATCCGTAAAAATCATGCGGACATCTGAATGGAGCTTTACAGGGGGGTAATCAATGACAGGGGGGTGATCACCACAGTCATTGATCATGCCCCTGTAAGGCTTCATTCAGACGTCCGGATGCGTTTTGCGGATCCGATCCATCTATCAGTGGATCCGTGAAAATCATGCGGACGTCTGAATGGAGCTTTACAGGGGGGTAATCAATGACAGGGGGGTAATCAATGACAGGGGGGTGATCAGGGAGTCTATATGGGGTGATCACCACAGTCATTGATCACGCCCCTGTAAGGCTTCATTCAGACGTCCGGATGCGTTTTGCGGATCCGATCCATCTATCAGTGGATCCGTAAAAATCATGCGGACGTCTGAATGGAGCTTTACAGGGGGGTAATCAATGACAGGGGGGGTGATCAGGGAGTCTATATGGGGTGATCACCACAGTCATTGATCACGCCCCTGTAAGGCTTCATTCAGACGTCCGGATGCGTTTTGCGGATCCGATCCATCTATCAGTGCATCCGTAAAAATCATGCAGACATCTGAATGGAGCTTTACAGGGGGGTAATCAATGACAGGGGGGTGATCACCACAGTCATTGATCATGCCCCTGTAAGGCTTCATTCAGACGTCCGGATGCGTTTTGCGGATCCGATCCATCTATCAGTGCATCCGTAAAAATCATGCGAACATCTGAATGGAGCTTTACAGGGGGGTGATCAGGGAGTCTATATGGGGTGATCACCACAGTCATTGATCATGCCCCTGTAAGGCTTCATTCAGACGTCCGGATGCGTTTTGCGGATCCGATCCATCTATCAGTGCATCCGTAAAAATCATGCGGACATCTGAATGGAGCTTTACAGGGGGGTGATCAGGGAGTCTATATGGGGTGATCACCACAGTCATTGATCATGCCCCTGTAAGGCTTCATTCAGACGTCCGGATGCGTTTTGCGGATCCGATCCATCTATCAGTGGATCTGTAAAAATCATGCGGACGTCTGAATGGAGCTTTACAGGGGGGTAATCAATGACAGGGGGGTAATCAATGACAGGGGGGTGATCAGGGAGTCTATATGGGGTGATCACCACAGTCATTGATCACGCCCCTGTAAGGCTTCATTCAGACGTCCGGATGCGTTTTGCGAATCCGATCCATCTATCAGTGGATCCGTAAAAATCATGCGGACGTCTGAATGGAGCTTTACAGGGGGGTAATCAATGACAGGGGGGTAATCAATGACAGGGGGGTGATCAGGGAGTCTATATGGGGTGATCAGGGGCTAATAAGGGGTTAATAAGTGACGGGGGGGGGGGGTGTAGTGTAGTGTAGTGGTGCTTGGTGCTACTTTACTGAGCTACCTGTGTCCTCTGGTGGTCGATCCAAACAAAGGGGACCACCAGAGGACCAGGTAGCAGGTATATTAGACGCTGTTATCAAAACAGCGTCTAATATACCTGTTAGGGGTTAAAAAAAACACATCTCCAGCCTGCCAGCGAACGATCGCCGCTGGCAGGCTGGAGATCAACTCTCTTACCTTCCGTTCCTGTGAGCGCGCGCGCGCCTGTGAGCGCGCGCGCGCCTGTGTGCGCGCGTTCACAGGAAATCTCGCGTCTCGCGAGATGACGCATATATGCGTGACTCTGCGCAGGGCTGCCACCTCCGGAACGCGATCCTGCGTTAGGCGGTCCGGAGGTGGTTAAGGGACGTACTGCTAACACACAAACATGTTTGAGTGATTTTTCACTTAAGCGAGTGACCCGAAATTTCACATTATGAACATCATTAACAGGAGACTATCCGATGAGGTGGACGGGGGTATCATAGATGAGGGATTAAGGGAGTATCTGATGGTAGTATCTCCCATCACTCCAGTTATATATATACTGCCCAAAGTCCACAAAAGCCTTGTGGACCCCCCCGGCCGCCCCATCGTATCTGGCTCAGACTCTGTCTTTAGCAGAATATCTATCTTCCTTGACAGGATACTAAGAGATTTTTCTATAGCCGGAAAGTCATACATTAAAGACACAGGTGACTTTCTGCAACAACTGAGGGCCGTTGATGTCAGCAATTTGCAGACTGTCACTCTAGTGTCCTTTGACGTTGTTTCCTTATACACGTCAATAGGGCACGAGAAGGGCATTTCTGCAGTTAATAAATATTTGGATGACTCGTCTATAACACAGAATGCAAAATGTTTTATAAATACCTTGCTGAGATTGATCCTTGAAAATAACTATTTTCTGTTTCAAGACACCTTCTTTAATCATAAACGTGGCGTTGCGATGGGGTCCAATGTGGCCCCAATGTATGCAAATATCTATATGCGCCACATGGAGGAGGACTTTATCTATGTATCCCACCACTTTCAACATGTCATCAGGTGGTGGCGATACATAGATGACGTCTTCCTCCTATGGTCCGGTACGGAATCACAATTAAGTGAGTTTCACACATACCTTAATGACATAGATCCTGATCTTCAATATACTATATCGCACTCCAAAACACAATTGTCATTCTTGGACACCAATGTCAAATTGGTTGATGGTGCAATTGGCACAGGCTTGTATGTTAAGTCGACAGATAGGAACACGATTCTACGTTATGAAAGCAATCATCCGCGCAGCCTAGTTAAACACCTCCCTCATTCACAATGCCTACGTACGAAACGTATTGTCTCGGACCGCACTGAGCTGGTGACCACATTAGAAACGATGGCATGCAAATTTAGGGAACGAGGTTATCCCCGTAGACTGCTAGATGAACATTAGAACAAAATCCTACACATGAATACAGAAACAACACCAACCACCTCTGAAAAAACTTTAAGGATACCATTTATGTCCACATACTCTGGGTATAGTATGGAGATAGGACGTATCCTTAAAGAGAATTGGAGCATTATAAGCAGATCTATCAAAGATGTACCAGAATTCAAACTCCCTCCCCTTCTATCATACCGTAAAAACAAGAATCTTAAAGATCATTTGGTCAGAGCAGATGCAGGTACTAAGAAAATCTGCATACAGCGGACATTGACGCAGCCAGGCCTTGGATGCTATCCTTGTCTCGGTTGCGTTAATTGTCGGCATATCTGTAAAACTAGATCTTTCAGACATCCATTCACAAATAAAGAGTACCCCATAAAGTTTCATCTGAATTGCTCTTCGTCATATGTGATTTATGTGTTGGCGTGCCCCTGTAACTTATTATATGTTGGGGAAACATCCACGGAATTGAAAGTAAGGTTGAATAATCATAGGAATTCAATAAGGAAGAAACGTACTGATCTACCAGTATCCAGACATTTTGGATCCCTTGGGCACACCGAGCGGGATCTAAGATGCTGGATCATTGATCAGGTTAGACTTCCCAGAAGAGGCGGTGATCGCCTAGCACTTCTGAAGAAAAGAGAGTTACGCTGGATTTATGATTTAGATAGCTTGCACCCTAGAGGTCTCAATGTTGAGTTCAGGTGAGAGCCAGTGGATCTGCGACTCGCGCTTGATTTCATTGCATTTTTGTGGTCTGTTTTTCTCATATTTGTATATTGGTGCAAGATAACTGTGAAAGATCAATATGTAATTGTAATACAAGATATTTAGAAACTAAAATATCCCTTTCTTTTTGCCTTTTAGGATTTTTATACTTTCACAATATTGGATGTGGATCCTTGAACTTTGACCTTTTGGAAGCAATTGCGGCCCAATGCGGACATCAGCGTTCGTGTATTCATGCGTTACTCCAGATGTATAACTGTCCTTTAACAAGTTATGGCTGTTGCAATGGTAGAGGGATTATCCCTCCAGGACTGCTTAATTACCAGCAATTGGGCTTTGACTGTCGGCGGGGATCATGGAAATGTCCCCCTCTGGCACTCGCGGCTTTCTGATCTGGTGTCCCGCCCGCAAGGTCGGGATCCCGGTCCAGATGCTGGGATATGTAGGAGATCCCTACAGCAGTCATATATCACTATTTTTGTTCAGGCAACAGTTAGGTACAGAACACGAACGGAACTATAGAGTATGTTTCCCTTAAGTAAAATGGCGGTTTTATGTCGACTACATAGAACGCATGCGTATGACCTTTGCACTATGACTCATATGATGATGTCAGTGTGGTCATGCGCAATGAAGAGTTGGAGACGCAGAACGAACACGATGGTATATGCGGGCCCCATGGCTACCCAAGGTCTGACTTCTGTGATCCATATTCACTATATTATCACTTACGCAACTATGAACCCAATTTAAACTAAGTACTGCATACAGTTTTTTCCACATTAAAGGGATGGCATCCCTAAGTTGTAGATTGTATGTCACTTGTCACTTCATGCACACGCACTTTATTTACTCATTTGTATCAGATGTATGTAATTGTAATTGATTGTAACCACACCCCGTTGGGTTGGACACTTTGTAAAATGCCTTTATATGTCTTCACTTTCACTGTTACCATGCTTGAGGAAGGCTCTTGTGAGCCGAAACGTCGCAAGACTTGCCATAATATGGGTGAATAAATTACTGCTGTTTTTATCACTACTCCGGATTGCAGTCCTACTTCTTCGTTTCTTATACTATTGGGGATTGCCGCTGCCCTACGTTGGACCGTGCACCCACATTCTGGTTGGTGCTCCCACTGGATTTTCTTCTCTCTCTCTCTCTCTCTCTCTCTCTCTCTATATATATATATATATATATATATATATATATATATATATATACACACTGCTCAAAAAAATAAAGGGAACACTTAAACAACACAATGTAACTCCAAGTCAATTTCACATGCTGTTGTGCAAATGGGATAGACAACAGGTGTAAATTATAGGCAATTAGCAAGACACCCCCAATAAAGGAGTGGTTCTGCAGGTGGTGACCACAGACCACTTCTCAGTTCCTATGCTTCCTGGCTGATGTTTTGGTCACTTTTGAATGCTTCCGGTGCTTTCACTCTAGTGGTAGCATGAGACGGAGTCTACAACCCACACAAGTGGCTCAGGTAGTGCAGCTTATCCAGGATGGCACATCAATGCGAGCTGTGGCAAGAAGGTTTGCTGTGTCTGTCAGCATAGTGTCCAGAGCATGGAGGCGCTACCAGGAGACAGGCCAGTACATCAGGAGACGTGGAGGAGGCCGTAGGAGGGCAGCAACCCAGCATCAGGACCGCTACCTCCGCCTTTGTGCAAGGAGGAACAGGAGGAGCACTGCCAGAGCCCTGCAAAATGACCTCCAGCAGGCCACAAATGTGCATGTGTCTGCTCAAACGGTGAGAAACAGACTCCATGAGGGTGATATGAGGGCCACAGGTGGGGGTTGTGCTTACAGCCCAACACCATGCAGGATGTTTGGCATTTGCCAGAGAACACCAAGATTGGCAAATTCGCCACTGGCGCCCTGTGCTCTTCACAGATGAAAGCAGGTTCACACTGAGCACATGTGACAGACGTGACAGAGTCTGGAGACGCCGTGGAGAACGTTCTGCTGCCTGCAACATCCTCCAGCATGACCGGTTTGGCATTGGGTCAGTAATGGTGTGGGGTGGCATTTCTTTGGAGGGCCGCACAGCCCTCCATGTGCTTGCCAGAGGTAGCCTGACTGCCATTAGGTACTGAGATGAGATCCTCAGACCCCTTGTGAGACCATATGCTGGTGCGGTTGGCCCTGGGTTCCTGCTAATGCAAGACAATGCTAGACCTCATGTGGCTGGAGTGTGTCAGCAGTTCCTGCAAGATGAAGGCATTGATGCTATGGACTGGCCCGCCTGTTCCCCAGACCTGAATCCAATTGAGCACATCTGGAACATCATGTCTCGCTCTATCCACCAACATCACATTGCACCACAGACTGTCCAGGAGTTGGCAGATGCTTTAGTCCAGGTCTGGGAGGAGATCCCTCAGGAGACCGTCCGCCACCTCATCAGGAGCATGCACAGGCGTTGTAGGGAGGTCATACAGGCACGTTGGGGCCAGACACACTACTGAGCCTCATTTTGACTTGTTTTAAGGACATTACATCAAAGTTGGATCAGCCTGTAGTGTGTTTTTCCACTTTAATTTTGAGTGTGACTCCGAATCCAGATCTCCATGGGTTGAAAAATTTGACTTCCATTTTTTTATTTTTGTGTGATTTTGTTGTCAGCACATTCAACTATGTAAAGAACAAAGTATTTCAGAAGAATATTTAATTAACTCAGATCTAGGATGTGTTATTTTTGTGTTCCCTTTATTTTTTTGAGCAGTGAATATATATATATATACGCACTTCACTGGTGCATTTATTTCTGCTAAAAACGTTTACTGGCCTATTTCAGTACAGAAAGAAAAACATATACGCACTTCACTAGTGCACTTATTTGTGGCAAAAACATTTTGTGGCCTATTTTAGTACAGAAAAAAATATATATTCTCAGTTCACTTCTGCAGTTATGTGTTAAAAGCGTTTACTAGCCTATTTCAGTACAAAAAGAAAAATATATTCCCAGTTCACTTCTGCAGTTATATGTTTTGAAAGCATTTACTGGCCTATTTCAGTACAAAAAGAAAAATATATTCTCAGTTCACTTCTGCAGTTATTTGGTGCACTTATTTGTGGCAAAAGTGTTTAGTGGCCTATTTCATTATAGAAAGAAAAAATATACGCACTTCACTTGTGCACTTATTTGTGGCAAAAGCGTTTAGTGGCCTATTTTAGTAGAGAAAGAAAAATGTATACGCACTTCACTGCTGCATTTATTTCTGCTAAAATCGTTAACTGGCCTATTTCAGTACAAAAAGAAAAATATATTCTCAGTTCACTTCTGCAGTTATATAATTTGAAAGCGTTTACTGGCCTACTTCAGTACAGAAAAAAATATATATACGCACTTCACTGGTGCACTTATTTGGGACAAAAGCGTTTAGTGGCCTATTTCATTAGAGTAGGGGTGGGATATATGGCCTAAAATCTTTATTGCGATATAATTTGAAGCATGTGCGATATGCAATATATATTGCGATATATTATTTTCTTCTGTATGTATACAAAAAATACAAATTACAAAACTCCCCCAGAGCCAGTTCCATCAGCCCCAAGCCCCATGGCATTTTCCATCATCTGCCATATGTCCCCCAGAGCCAGTGCCATCAGCCCCAAGCCCAATGGCATTTGCCATCATCTGCCATATGTCCCCCAGAGCCAGTGCCATCAGCCCCAACCCCATGGCATTTGCCATCATCTGCCATATGTCCCCCAGAGCCAGTGCCATCAGCCCCAATCACCATGGCATTTGCCATCATCTGCCATCAGACATGTCCCCCAGAGCCAGTGTCATCAGCCCCAAGCTCCATGGCCATCCTTTGCAAATAGATCCCCCCCGATCCTCCAGCCCCCCCCCCCAGAAGAATCGCTATACTTACCTTTCCTGCAGGGTGCTCGGCAGTCCGCAGGTGTCGCGTCTTCTTCCCAGTGTGCACTGGGCGGGACCTGACATCACACACAGCGTCAGCCAGCGGGTGCACGCCAGTCCCTGGCCACTCCAGTACAGCGCGGTGCGGAGTCGGGAGCCGGAGCCACGGTGCTGTGAGAAGCTTCTTCAATTCACTGCCGCTTCGTGGTCATATTGCGGTCCAGCGAAGTATGTGATATGGACAAAATCTGTATCGTTGCACAGATTCATATCGTGCATATCGCATATATCGCCCACCCCTACATTAGTGAAAGAAAAAATTATACGCACTTCACTGGTGCACTAATTTGTGGCAAAAGCGTTTAGTGGCCTATTTCAGTACAGAAAGTAAAATATATACGCACTCCACTGGTGCACTTATTTGTCTTGAAAGCATTTGCTGGCCTATTTCAGTACAGAAAGAAAAATATATACGCACTTCACTGTTGCAGTTATTTGTGGCGAAAGCGCTTAGTGGCCTATTTCAGTACAGAAAGAAAAATATATTCGTCGCTTTTAGGGGTGCTTTAATTTTCTATTAATTTACTTAGTTCAGCTAAAAGTAGAAGAGGCCTAAATGTTTCTGGCGCAGGCAGAGGTCGCAGCAGAGTAGGGGGGCGTGGCAGCAGGAGTCACAGCGAGAGGTCTGAGCTCCCGGTGTCATCTAGCGGCCGTGTCTTGACCAGCAACCCAGTGGTCCTTGATTGGTTAACTCGGTCATCCACTTCATCCTAAGTGACATCAGATACCCCCAGCCAACAGTCAGTGGGTTCGTCAGACACAACCCTTAGTTGGCATGGCCATCCTGGAACAGATGCTGGTAACAATGGCTAGTCAGGGGACTGGAGATGTGGCGCCTAGATCTCACGGCCACATGATCCCTGTGGGGGCTGAACTGGAAGAGGAGGTGGAGGGGGAGGAGGACATTGGAGCACAGGCAATGTGTAGCCAAATGGGTGGTTTTTCTACTCAGGTAACAGGAGAGGAGAAGCAGGAGCAGCCAGAGGAGCAGGAGCAGCCGGCGGCTCTCAAGACTCCTGCAAGAAGCCTTCCTTTAAGCCTCAACCTTCCTGGCGCCCGCGGGCACAATTCCAGGGGAGTTCTGCCCGCCCCGCGGTTCCCAAGCAGTCTTCCGCCTGAAGGGGGGCCCCCACCTCTTGCGGTGGGGGGCCATCTGCTCTCCTTTCAGCATGTCTGGAGAGCTCACGTTCAAGACGCCTGGGCCCTGGAAATTGTAACTTCCGATTACAAGATAGAATTTGTTTCCAGACCTCCGGAACGTTTCTTTCAGTCTCGTGTTCCGGGGGATCTGGCCCGAGCCTCGGCCCTTTTACAAGCGGTTTCTTCCCTTCTGGTCAGGGGAGTAGTTGTCCCAGTTCCGCTGGAGGAACAGGGGGCAGGTTTCTACTCAAATCTCTTTGTAGTGCCAAAGAAGGAGGGATCAGTGCGTCCGTTCCTAGACCTGAAGCTGTTAAACAAGTCCCTGCGGGTGCGGAGGTTCCGGATGGAATCCCTCCACTCCGTTATTGCTTCTCTTCTTCCAGGGGAGTTCCTCGCGTCGTTGGACATCCGGGACGCCTATCTGCATGTCCCTATCGCAGAATCTCACCACAGGTTCCTGCGTTTCTCCATTGGCGACCGTCATTATCAGTTCGTTGCCCTTCCCTTTGGGCTGGCGACAGCCCCGCGGGTATTCACAAAGATCTTGGCGCCGATCATGGCGTTCTCCGTACCAGGGGCATATCTCTGCTGGCCTACCTGGACGACATTCTGATAAAGGCTCCCTCTCGTCCCCAGGCCAAAGACAGCATCAGGATCACTGTTCAGACTCTGCAACAGTTCGGCTGGCTGATTAACTTCCCTAAGTCCTCTCTCCAACCTTCCCAGAGGGTGACCTTCCTGGGTATGATTATGGACACTACTGCAGCCCGGGTATTCCTCCCAGATTGCAAGTTCTCACGGATACGGGAGTCGGTCTCTCGCCTTCTACATTCCCCGTGTCTCTCCATCTGGGAGGCAATCCTGTCCTTCTGGGACAGGACATCGAGGGGTCTGGACTCTCGGATCCGCCTTCCTCCTCGGGTTCGCATGGAACTCCCGTGGTGGCTGTTCCCTCAGAATCTGACTTCGGGGAAATCCTTCCTCCCAATCTCGTGGACAGTCGTCACCACCGATGCCATTTGTTTGCAGGGCAATTGTCCTGCTCTTACCCCCATTTTGGTTCCTTTACCAGTCCTCTAGCTCTTACTGTGACTTTTTTACAGCCATTTTACAGCACCAAGGAACGGGTCCCCATTGACTTCTCTAGGATTTGGTGTGGGGTCAAGTTCGGGTACCCAAACCAAGCTTTGAATTAAAGTTTGGCCGAACCCATTGAACCCGAGCATCCACAGGTCCGCTCATCCCTAGTCATAAACGCCTATTTAAGCCACATTTTTATCAGTAAGATAAGAAGTGTGCTATTATGAGTTTTTAGGCGGTCAGAGATCAGAGATAAGGAGCCCTCTGCTCATGAATGCCAGAGAAAATGTGTGCATAGCCTTTAAATATTAACCCAATTAAATCTTATTCTCTCTCTGTACTATCCTTATAGTGTCTCTATCACATTACATTAGTGGCTTGTGTGTGCAGTTGTTTTTTGGTAGTCAGTGCCACAACACATCCTATCACATCCACAGCAGAGAGCAGAATGGTGTCTGACTCAATCTCTGCATGAGGACTTACCTGCATATTGCCCCCTGATTGGCTGATCAGGCTGTCAATCAGGGCGAGCCCTCTCCTCCACTTCCTCCCAGTGTTATGTGATCCTGCATCTTTTTTCTCCCTCATGGATTTCCCTGAGAAGATTGAATTGACTAATTTCTATAGGATAAAACCATGGAAGTCTTTGACCTATGCATTACACTCATTTACCAAGATCATGATGTTTAATCATAAATTATGTTAGAGTGTTGTATAAGTTTTCATTATCCCTTTAAGACTAGGAAAACCTGCTTTAAGCAGAAATAAACTGATGCCTTCTTGGGCATTTTCACCATCTGGATTGTGTAGATCAGGGATGGTAAATGAAAGCCAAAAACAAACTGTTGTATCTTATGTGTATGACAAAAATAAAGGATAGAAAATTTGGTTTTTGACATCTGATGGAAGAAACATACTCAGATCCTTGTCTACTCTTACATTGTGTTTCATGCATATATTCCTCCCTATTTCTTGAACCTGGTATTACTGGTTCTATCCTCTGCAAGTTACCGCACCCTTCTACCCCTTGGGCTACCACTCCCCTCCTTTACCAACCTCGCCTTCTTGTTTTCCTGAAATTTCTCAGGTTTTTCTGTACTACATGTAACTGCCTACTCCCTCATTCCCATTGTATTAGACATATGTAGAAGTAACTGGTTTACTGCCTCATCCTTCTTTCCAAACATCTTTCTTCATGCCTTGTGTGATCTATGTGAGAAAACAAGTAACCTGTTCTCACCCCCACACTAACTCTTGATTTTTCTGGATTAGTTACATAGTAATGTCACCCATTATGTTCTAAGTTACTTTAAGAAGTTGGCATATAAGTAGTTAACATGTCCATAATTGTTATAGAAGCATCAGAAAGCCCACACTATTTTATTTGCTTTGGTGGCTAATTACTAATTGTCAGTGGACTTTACTGAAATTAGTTGTCACGACAGACGTGCACTCAGACTCACAGATAAACCAACAACCAGGCTCTAGGCGAGAAGCAGGGGAAGGTTCAGCCTCCTAGCTAATCCCTGACCTCTCTCCCTGCACTGCTCAGCCCACATTCAGACCTTGGTGGTAGGAATGATGTGCCCCCGTGTCTGGGCTGAAACACCCTAGATTCCCTGAGATGGTGAAGAGGGGAAATAGGAGCAGCCTGCTCGCACAGAATCTGGATGGGAGAGATGACACAAAAACAACTTAGACAGCAAACAACAAAACTAGAAACCACACTTATCTTTTCTGAGCTGGAAATGACAACCAACCTTCCTTGCTTCCAAGACCAAAGTGATGTCTATAACCCGCTCAGAGCACTGGGGTGGAGTGCTATTTAAACTAATGACCCCACCCAGTGCACCTGATGGGAGGCGGATCCAGCACGGCTCCAAAACAAAATACTAAACACGTGCTGCTATTCTGGCCGACCTCCGCACATAGTCAGAGCAGGACATGACATTAGTGGGATACTGCCATCAATTTGACTCTAAATGGTAAATATGGGAGGAAAATTAGGTTCAGGGTATTGGATTTCAACACATCCCACATTGTTTGTTTTACCACAAGACAAGAAGATGCAAGAAAATTTAATGGAGAAGGCTGGTGATTTAGCTGTCAGCCAAACAAATGTCCAACATAATTTACCTTAAGTGTGTGGCCAACTTTGTACATCTGTTGGCATTGATCAAACACAGTCTGCGGCTGGGGTTCCTTGGGCCCACCGGAGAGAATAATATTGAGGGTCCACCTTCATCAGTCTTTACAAACCATGCACACACCTACTCCCTAATTTCAGACATTAGTAGCATGTGATTGGCTCTAAAGTCAGTTCAAAGTTGAATAGTTTCCTGTTGAACCTTACAGAACCTTAGTGTATTAGAGGTACATTATTGTGCCAAAGCCTGAGGAGCATTTGGTACTCTAGTAGGCCAGTCCGACACTGATCAAACATACATTACTTAAAGCTTAACTGTCAATTCATAAAACTTTTGGCATGTCATAGTGGTATGTCAAAAGTTTTGATCGGTGGCGTCTGGGTAATGAAACCCAAAATTTTTACTGAAATTAAGGGGCAGGAGTGTTCACTGAGCAGTTGTACTTTGGGTCTGACAATATTTTATTTGAGGGCACTGTAACGGGTTCACTTGTCTGGGTACAGTGCTTGCACTGTGCCTTTAAAGTTCTCCTCAACCTGGATGGCTCTCTGTATTTCTTCTTTCTTGGTTAGCTCTCTTAGGATGAGCCAGTTTTGATCCCTGCTGTAATGATTCAAATAAGTGCACACAACTTCCTTTGTTCTTTGAATCAGACAGAATGCTCTCCCTTTATTAAAAACCACACATCTTATATACCCCTGGACACAGCAGGGCACAAACAGATAGAACATTGTAGCCACTCCCAGGTGCCTCTGAGTCTGATAGATAGGGAAGCTTCAGATTTCTGACTTTATCTCTCAGATATGTGAGGACGCTAGGGGGTGGGGAATACACAGAAATACAACACATTTCCCTTTAGGTGGACAAGTGACATGGTCCTGGGACAGGGGGACACATAGGAGCACACAGGGCAAGTCAATGGGGGTGGGAAAAGGGCAACATACAAAGTCTTAAAGTCACGGCGCTCCGTGACAGGCACTGTGCAACACAGCAGGTACAATACTACGGGCAAATGGAGCAGCAACTAGCACATAAATGGGGGTAAAAGCATTATGAGAGTTTGTGTAGACTGGAAAAGGGTAGGCTGCTGTAAAAACTAAGAACCAAAGATGTCTGTGTTTCAAACTGTACAGATAGATGTTGTGGCTGGAAGAACTCATCATGGTGGTTTGGGCCAAATTGAAAAGTGAATAACTCCAATCATAAATATCACCTGTAAGTCATTGGATTTAATTGTACTGTAATCAATTATATGGTCTGCAAAACTGATATGAAATGTCATAGTGGTAATGAAACCCGATATGATTGAGAAAAAGAAGGGACAGGAGCACTATGACTGGGTCTGCACCACACTTTTTAGAGACATTTTATCAGCCCTTACACTGCTCTGCTGGCTTTCCAAAGAGGCTTTTTAGAGCCGAGGGGGCACAGTGATGTGAGTACAATCTGCGCTTTTCTGCCCTCCTAACATGGCTCCTAATTAGATAAAGAATATACGAGCTTAGGGCTCTTTCACACCTGCGTTATTGTCTTCCGGCATAGAGTTCCGTCGTCGGGGCTCTATGCCGGAAGAATCCTGATCAGGATTATCCTAATGCATTCTGAATGGAGAGAAATCCGTTCAGGATGCATCAGGATGTCTTCAGTTCCGGAACGGAACGTTTTTTGGCTGGAGAAAATACTGCAGCATGCTGCGCTTTTTGCTCCGGCCAAAAATCCGGAACACTTGCCGCAAGGCCGGATCCGGAATTAATGCCCATTGGAAGGCATTGATCCGGATCCGGCCTTAAAGAGGACCTTTCACCGATTCTTACCCTATGAACTAACCATACAGACATGTGGAGCGGCACCCGGGGATCTCACTGCACTTACTATTATCCCCGGGCGCCGCTCCGTTCTCCCGTTATGTCCTCCGGTACCTCCGCTCACTAAGTTATAGTAGGCGGAGATACCAGTCCCTAAGTTATGGTAGGCGGAGTCTGCCCTAGCGCTGGCCAATCGCAGCGCAGAGCTCACAGCCTGGGAGGTTATTTTCTCCCAGGCTGTGAGCTCTGCAATGCGATTGGCCAGCGCTAGGGCAGACTCCGCCTACCATAACTTAGGGATGGAGATACCGGAGGGCATAGCAGGAGAACGGAGTGGCGCCCGGGGATAATAGTAAGTGCAGAGAGATCCCCGGGCGCCGCTCCACATGTCTGTATACTTAGTTCATAGGGTAAGAATCGGTGAAAGGTCCTCTTTAAGCTAAACGTCGTTTCGGCGCATTGCCGGAGCCGACATTTAGCTTTTTCTGAATGGTTACCATGGCTGCCGGGACGCTAAAGTCCTGGCAGCCATGGTAAGTGTAGTGGGGAGCGGGGGAGCAGTGTACTTACCGTCCGTGCGGCTCCCCGGGTGCTCCAGAGTGACGTCAGGGCGCCCCAAGCGCATGGATCACGTCATCCATGCGCATGGGGCGCTCTGACGTCATTCTGGAGCGCCCGGGGAGCCGCACGGACTGTAAGTATACTGCTCCCCGCTCCTACTATGGCAACCAGGACTTTAATAGCGTCCTGGGTGCCATAGTAACACTGAAAGCATTTGGAAGACGGTTCCGTCTTCAAATGCTTTCAGTACACTTGCGTTTTTCCGGATCCGGCGGGCACCTCCGGCAACGGAAGTGCATGCCGGATCCCAACAACGCAAGTGTGAAAGAGGCCTTAGGAGAATTTCACACAGGACACAGATTTGCTGCGTGTCTCAAGCAAATATCCAACTTTATTATCAAAACATACAGTCTCATAGGTAACAGACACCACCAAGGGGGTGGAAATCCAAACTAGTAATTTGATTAGTTATTTATATAAGGCATCACTTCCTGACCATACTAACAGCATTTTACTAGTTACGCTTCTTCAGCATCTTATCTCAAGGTTAGCATTCTTCAGCAACATCATATGAATGACAGAAAGAACAGCATCTGTCTGGCCTTAAAGAATAACTGTCGTATTTTATTTATTTTTTTGAGTATTGGATTGTGGTGATTAATATCACCTTGGTGGCCCTATTTCAACTTTTCACTGTGTATTCAATTACCCCTTAATTCCACATGTTTGTTCCCTGTACTGCCTACTTTTACCTGTGCTTAAAATAGGGTTGCTAGGCATGGCCCGTCTATCTGTTGAAGGACGGAGCAGCTTGCAAGGTCACATTACTGACAGCCAGGGACTGTAAGTAAGACCTCATGCACGCGACCGTTGTGTGCATCCGTGGCCGTTGTGCCGTTTTCCGGAAAATGCACCGGAAAATCGGAAAATGCACCGTTTTGCAGCCGCATCCGTGATCCGTGTTTCCTGTCCGTCAAAAAAATATGACTTGTCCTATTTTTTTGACGGACAACGGTTCACGGACACATTCAAGTCAATGGGTCCGTGAAAAAACACAGATGCACACAAGATTGGCATCCGCGTCCGTGATCCGTGGCCGTTGGCAACTTTCACACGGACGGATCACAGATCCATCTGCATAAAAGCTTTTTCAGATATGATTTTCACTTCATGAAAACTCATATCCGACAGTATATTCTAACACAGAGGCGTTCCCATAGTGATGGGGACGCTTCTAGTTAGAATATACTACGAACTGTGTACATGACTGCCCCCTGCTGCCTGGCAGCACCCGATCTCTTACAGGGGGCTGTGATCCGCACAATTAACCCCTCAGGTGCTGCACCTGAGGGATTAATTGTGCATATCATAGCCCCTATAAGAGATCAGGGGCTGCCTCCCTCCCCAGTTTTAATTTCATTGGTGGCCAGTGCGGCCCCTCTCCCTCCCTCTATTGTATTATTTTCATTTCATTTTCATGGTGGCACAGTGTGCGGCCTCCCCTCTCCCCCCCCCCCCGATCATTGGTGGCAGCGGAGAGTTCTGATCGGAGTCCCAGTTACTTAGCAATATTAGAAGCATCATACTTACCTGCTGCGATGTCTGTGACCGGCCGGGAGCTTCTCCTACTGGTAAGTGACAGATCATTAAGCAATGCGCCGCACAGACCTGTCACTTACCAGTAGGAGGAGCTCCCGGCCGGTCACAGACAGCGCAGCAGGTAAGTATGATGCTTCTAATATTGCTAAGTAACCATGGCAACCAGGACTGCAGTAGCGTCCTGGTTGCCATGGTTACCGATCGGAGCCCCAGCGATTAAACTGGGACTCTGATCGGAACTCTCTGCTGCCACTTTTTATTTTTTGTCACAAGTTAGCGGAAAATGATGATTTTTTATTAATTTTTTCTTACAAAGTCTCATATTCCACTAACTTGTGACAAAAAATAAAAACTTCCATGAACTCACTATGCCCATCACGAAATACCTTGGGGTGTCTTCTTTCCAAAATGGGGTCACTTGTGGGGTAGTTATACTGCCCTGGCATTTTAGGGGCCCTAATGTGTGAGAAGTAGTTTGAAATCAAAATGTGTAAAAAATGCCCTGTGAAATCCGAAAGGTGCTCTCTGGAATGTGGGACCATTTGCCCACCTAGGCTGCAAAAAAGTGTAACACATCTGGTATCGCCGTACTCAGAAGAAGTAGGGCAATGTGTTTTGGGGTATCATTTTACATATACCCATGCTGGGTGAGAGAAATATCTCGGCAAAAGACAACTTTTCCCATTTTTTTATACAAAGTTGGCATTTGACCAAGATATTTATCTCACCCAGCATGGGTATATGTAAAATGACACCGCAAAACACATTGCCCAACTTCTCCTGAGTACGGCGATACCACATGTGTGACACTTTTTTGCAGCCTAGATGTGCAAAGAGGCCCAAATTCCTTTTAGGAGGGCATTTTTAGACATTTGGATACCAGACTTCTTCTCACGCTTTAGGGCCCCTAAAATGCCAGGGCAGTATAAATACCCCACATGTGACCCCATTTTGGAAAGAAGACACCCCAAGGTATTCAATGAGGGGCATGGCGAGTTCATAGTAAAAATAAAATTTTGGCACAAGTTAGTGGAAATTGATTTTTTTTGTTTTTTTCTTACAAAGTCTCCCTTTCCGCTAACTTGGGACAAAAATTTCAATCTTTCATGGACTCAATATGCCCCTCACGGAATACCTTGGGGTGTCTTCTTTCCGAAATGGGGTCACATGTGGGGTATTTATACTGCCCTGGCATTTTAGGGGCCCTAAAGCGTGAGAAGAAGTCTGGAATATAAATGTCTAAAAATTTTTACGCATTTGGATTCCGTGAGGGGTATGGTGAGTTCATGTGAGATTTTCTTTTTTGACACAAGTTAGTGGAATATGAGACTTTGTAAGAAAAAGCAAAAAAATAAATAAATAAATTTCCGCTAACTTGTGCCAAAAAAAATTCTGAATGGAGCCTTACAGGGGGGTGATCAATGACAGGGGGGTGATCAGGGAGTCTATATGGGGTGATCACCACCCTGTCATTGATCACCACCCTGTAAGGCTCCATTCAGACGTCCGTGTGTGTTTTGCGGATCCGCGGTGTCCGTGTTTTGCGGATCCACAAAACACATACGGACGTCTGAATGGAGCCTTACAGGGGGGTGATCAATGACAGGGGGGTGATCAGGGAGTGTATATGGGGGGATCACCCCCCTGTCATTGATCACCCCCCTGTAAGGCTCCATTCAGACGTCCGTATGTGTTTTACGGATCCACGGATACATGGATCGGATCCGCAAAACACATACGGACGTCTGAATGGAGCCTTACAGGGGGGTGATCAATGACAGGGGGGTGATCAGGTAGTCTATATGGGATGATCACCCCCCTGTCATTGATCACCCCCCTGTAAGGCTCCATTCAGACGTCCGTATGTGTTTTACGGATCCACGGATACATGGATCGGATCCGCAAAACACATACGGACGTCTGAATGGAGCCTTACAGGGGGGTGATCAATGACAGGGGGGTGATCAGGTAGTCTATATGGGATGATCACCCCCCTGTAAGGCTCCATTCAGACTTCCGTATGTGTTTTACGGATCCATGGATCGGATCCGCAAAACACATACGGACGTCTGAATGGAGCCTTACAGAGGGGTGATCATCCCATATAGACTCCCTGATCACCCCCCTGTAAGGCTCCATTCCGACATCCGTATGTGTTTTGCGGATCCGATCCATCAATCCCTGGATCCGCAAAACTTATACGGACGTCTGAATGGAGCCTTACAGGGGGGTGATCAATGACAGGGGGGTGATCAATGACAGGGGGTGATCAGGGAGTCTATATGGGGTGATCACCCCCCTGTAAGGCTCCATTCAGACGTCCGTATGTGTTTTGCGGATCCGATCCATGGATCCGTGGATCCGTAAAACACATACGGACATCTGAATGGAGCCTTACATGGGCGTGATCAATGACAGGGGGGTGATCAATGACAGGGGGGTGATCAGGGAGTCTATATGGGGTGATCAGGGGTTAATAAGGGGTTAATAAGTGACAGGGGGGGGTAGTGTAGTGGTGTTTGGTGCTACTTATTACTGAGCTGCCTGTGTCCTCTGGTGGTCGATCCAAGCAAAAGGGACCACCAGAGGAGCAGGTAGCAGGTATATTAGACGCTGTTATCAAAACAGCGTTTAATATACCTGTTAGGGGTTAAAAAAATCGCATCTACAGCCTGCTAGCGAACGATCGCCGCTGGCAGGCTGTAGATCCACTCGCTTACCTTCCGATCCTGTGAACGCGCGCGCCTGTGTGAACGCGTTCACAGGAAATCTCGCGTCTCGCGAGATGACGCATAGATGCGTGACTCTGCCTGGAGCTGCCGCCTCCGGAACGCAATCCTGCGTTAGGCGGTCCGGAGGCGGTTAAAGCTACAGTTTACCACAACTCCCTCCTTTTGTGATTTTGATAGATGGGCAGGACATTCAGGGCCGGCTACTTCACATGACCTTGTATCAAATGCAGGATTTAGCCTAACATCTTCCCCCAATTCCCCTTGACCTGGAGTCCTGAACATCTGCACCAATCACAACATTTTATGAATAGAGATGAAGTAGCCTCCAAGTGCTGACCGAATCCTATAAAAAGAAAAAGCATAGAAGTTAAAGCATGTCATCCAGGGGCGTAGCTAGAAATGACTGGGCCCCATAGCAAAAAAAATGTATGGGCCCCCCTCCCGGATCTCCCACCCCCACATACCTCTCGGACCTTGCTGCCACATGCGCAGCTCCTCATGCACTTGTGACGGTTACACGTAGGACTGAGCACAGACTGGTGGTCACTGGCAACGCATTTGTGCCAGTGTAGGAAATGTATGAATCTAAATGTCTGTGTATTAAAGAAGATTGTTAAATTGTACAGGGGTCTGTAATACCAGAAGGTGAAAGTACATATCGTGGGGTGTGTATGTGTATTAGACAGAAGGTAGGGATATGTATCTTGTGTAGTTTGGGTATTAGGGAGAGTAAGGGGTATATATCTAGCGCTGATACATGTGTAGGTGTAGAGCGGCTCTGTATCAGCACTAGATATACACTCACCTAAAGAATTATTGGGAACACCATACTAATACGGTGTTGGACCCCCTTTTGCCTTCAGAACTGCCTTAATTCTACGTGGCATTGATTCAACAAGGTGCTGATAGCATTCTTTAGAAATGTTGGCCCATATTGATAGGATAGCATCTTGCAGTTGATGGAGATTTGAGGGATGCACATCCAGGGCACGAAGCTCCCGTTCCACCACATCCCAAAGATGCTCTATTGGTTTGAGATCTGGTGACTGTGGGGGCCATTTTAGTACAGTGAACTCATTGTCATGTTCAAGAAGCCAATTTGAAATGATTCGAGCTTTGTGACATGGTGCATTATCCTGCTGGAAGTAGCCATCAGAGGATGGATACATGTTCTCATTCTGTTTACGCCAAATTCAGACTCTATCATTTGAATGTCTCAACAGAAATCGAGACTCATCAGACCAGGCAACATTTTTCCAGTCCTTAACAGTCCAATTTTGGTGAGCTTGTGCAAATTGTAGCCTCTTTTTCCTATTTGTAGTGGAGATGAGTGGTACCCGGTGGGGTCTTCTGCTGTTGTAGCCCATCCGCCTCAAGGTTGTGCGTGTTGTGGCTTCACAAATGCTTTGCTGCATACCTCGGTTGTAACGAGTGGTTATTTTAGTCAACGTTGCTCTTCTATCAGCTTGAATCAGTCGGCCCATTCTCCTTTGACCTCTAGCATCCACAAGGCATTTTTGCCCACAGGACTGCCGCATACTGGATGTTTTTCCCTTTTCACACCATTCTTTGTAAACCCTAGAAATGGTTGTGCGTGAAAATCCCAGTAACTGAGCAGATTGTGAAATACTCAGACCGGCCCGTCTGGCGCCAACAACCATGCCACGCTCAAAATTGCTTAAATCACCTTTCTTTCCCATTCTGACATTCAGTTTGGAGTTCAGGAGATTGTCTTGACCAGGACCACCCCCCTAAATGCATTGAAGCAACTGCCATGTGATTGGTTGGCTAGATAATTGCATTAATGAGAAATAGAACAGGTGTTAATTCTTATAGGTGAGTGTATACCCCTTACTCTCCCTAATACTCAAACTACACAAGATACATATCCCTACCTTCTGTCTAATACACATACACACCCCATGATATGTACTTTCACCTTCTTGTGTTACAGACCCCTCAGATAGGATTAGGTGGCTGTGTCTTCGCCAAGTCCATTAACCATTACCACACCACACTATTAAAGGTATTCTGTCATCAGATTTAACCCCTCTAACCTAAACATATGCTCATGTCCAGACTAAGGGTCCATTCACACGTCTGTTGTTTCTTTCCTGATCTGTTCCGTTTTTTGCGGAACAGATCTGGACCAGATCTGGACCCATTCATTTTCAATGGGTCCTGAAAAAAAAACGGACAGCTCAATGTCTGATTTTTTTTTTCAGGACCCATTGAAAATGAATGGGTCCAGATCTGGTCCAGGTCTGTTCAGCAAAAAGCAGAACAGATCAGAAAAGAAACAACGGACGTGTGAATAAGGCCTAATAAGAAGAATCCTAAGCTGGCCTTATTAAACCTCACTGTGGCTCTATTTGCTCAAAAAACTGGTTTTTATAACCTGTCAATCACTTACTTAAGGTGCCCAAGGGGAGGTCCGTTAATACATGGTGCCTGGCCGCACCCCTCGCCGTCCGGTGCCCAGCGCCGCCTTCCCTGTCTTCTGTGCCGCCTTCTACAGCTCAGCGCCGCTGGGCACCAGACGGCGAGGGGTGCGGCCTGGCACCCTGTATTAACGGACCTCCCCTTGGGCACCTTAAGTAAGTGATTGACAGGTTATAAAAACCTTTTTTGGGGGGCAAATAGACCCACAGTGAGGTTTAATAAGGCCAGCTTAGGATTCTTCTTATTAGTCTGGACATGAGCATATGTTTAGGTTAGAGGGGTTAAATCTGATGACAGAATACCTTTAAATAATGCAGCTGCGCCTGCCAGGCTTGAGCAGGTATATGTGTGAATATGGATTAGGGAAGATGCTGAGATCCGGCTGTACCTCACTGTGAGGTACAGACGGATCTCAGCATCTTCCCTATTCACACATATACCTCCTCAAGCCTGGCAGGCGCAGCTGCATTATTTAATAGTGTGGTGTGGTAATGGTTAATGGCATTTTGGCGGACACAGCCACCTAATCCTATCTGAAGGGGTCGAATACAGACCCCTCAGATTGGATTAGGTGGCTGTCTTCGCCAATGCCATTAACCTTTACCACACCACACTATTAAATAATGCAGCTGCGCCTGCCAGGCTTGAGCAGGTATATGTGTGAATAGGGATTAGCAGGGAAGATGCTGAGATCCGGCTGTACCTCACACACACAGATGAAATAACTCCAGTCTCCTCACTTGTCCACTACACTAGTCTCCAGTTACAGTGTGGAGTACACGTCTCTCCACTGACTGACACTGCCGCCTGCCGTATCGGTCGGACAGACTCAGACAGTGACAGACTCAGTCCCACTCCCCAGTCAGCCCTCACCTCAGCCACTTGAAGATGAACCGACCGACACCTGACCGAACCGTACCCGTACTGCGCACGCGGGCCGCCCGCCAAGCCTGCCACCCACACTCCAGCAGCTTCCTTGTATGTGCGACTCCGCCTCCTGCACTTCCGACGAACCACCGCCCAGACTGCCTCTCTACCTCCGCCCTCCGGCTCCGAGTCCGACCGCCCCCTATCACAGTGCCACCCACGCCCGGCCCACTTGCCACATATTTTATTTTTATTTTTGAGCCTCCAGTGGCGTAGGGCCCCATAGCCATTGCTATGGCTGCTATGGCGATCCCTACGCCAATGATGTCATCTAATTAAACAATACTACACGTAATAACTGAATTATAGGTATATGTGTATCCTTCACTTACTAAGTCGAGTACTCTATGTGGTGCTACTTAGACCTATAATTATTGTCGGCATAAAAATTATTAATACTGAGAATCTTTTGGTAATACTATTCATGGGTCACTGGACTGGATGTATTAGACTGTAACAGCTTTATTCTTCCTTTTACACAACTTTTTCACGGCCCAGAAACCTATTTTTACTATCTCATTTAGAATCCATATTCTTTGAGTAAGGATCAGCAGCTACACAAGGGGGAACAAGAATCACCATCCTTTCCAGTCTCAGGACTCAACACCTTCTTGTAATGGTTGGCGTGGATCCAATTAGGCTTTCCTTCGAGCTTTACTGATGTGCTTGTGGTCAACAACACTTGGAATGAACCATCAAACTGGGGCTCAAGGACTTTTCTAACGTGTCTCTTTGCCACCACCCAATCTTCAGGCACAAGTGGGTGGGTTCCTGGTACTTTATCAGGATCTGGAAGTGAAGCAAAATGTATTTTAGTCAAATTCTTGTGCAAACTGATCACATAAATTGTCAGACAACCATGTTGCATCTGGAGATGTTGTGGGAAATACAATCCTGTCCTAGTGGCTAACCCAAAGAGGACCTCATAGAGACTAAGGCCTTTCTTATGGTTAGGGGTATACGTTACTGAAAAGAGGGCTACTGGCAGGCACACTGCCCATGGCTTACCTGTCTCTGCTATGGCTTTTTGAATCTTTAACTTAAGTGTCCCGTTCAGTTTTTCTACCCTACCTCTGCTTTGTGGATGGTACGAAGCATGTAAGGCCTTTTCTACACCCAAAGTCTTCATTATCTCCTGCATCACTTCACCTGTGAAGTGAGTACTTATGTCACTATTAATGGTCTAGGGTACCCCATTAGAGATGGCAGGAATAGTTCGCGGGCGAATAGTTCCCGGCGAACATAGCTTGTTCGCGTTCGCCGCGGCGGGCGAACATATGCGATGTTCGGTCCGCCCCCTATACATCATCATTGAGTAAACTTTGACCCTGTACCTCACAGTCAGCAGACACATTCCAGCCAATCAGCAGCAGACCCTCCCACCTCCCGGACAGCATCCATTTTAGATTCATTCGGAATCTGCATTCTCAGTGAGAGGAGGGAAAGTGCTGCTGCTGCTGATTCAATAGGGAAAGCGTTAGCTAGGGCATTGTTCTGTGTCCACAGACTCATCTGCTGTAAGGACAGCGTCCTGACAGCATCCCAAAAAGACCTTTTCAGGGCTGGTACATCAGTCTGCTTTTTTTTTTTTTTTTATATATATAGTAAGGCTGTTACCAGCCTGCATTTGTGGGAGGGGCGTCTGGCTACTTATTCCCCCACCTACCGCTCAGCCAGGCGCCCGAGCCTCACGCATTCCTGCGGTATCGCGCTCCTTCCCCTCTGACCCGAGACCTTTCTTCCGGTTTCTGCGCACACGCGCCACCGACGTCTGGACCATCGCTCACCACAACAGCCTTCCAGGTAATCGAGGCGCAGCTGGCTCCGCTCTAGCTGTGCCTCACGCCTGGGTTCTAGCCCCCTGGTGGTACAAGTCAGATGCCGCTTTCCCCCAGCCTAGTCCTGCTCGCATGGATACAGGCAGCAGGGTCGGGGAGCTGCGTCCTGGTTTACTATTCTGCCGGTCACGTGCCGCGCAAATTGGGGGTGCTAAGTAAGATTCATTATTGGTAGGCAGTTTGTGCACTCATTTTGCCACCCATGCACTCTCTATATCTTTGGTTTTCTACAAGTTTTTCAGCACAAGGAGTTTTGGCATTATTCTGGTTCTGTGATGCAGGCAGGGCGCCCACTTCAGGGGGGCGCAGTTTTCGCTTGTGCCCTCTGACAGCTTGCTCAGGGGCCCTGCAGAGCCATGGTTCCCTCTGCGGGCTCTCACCAGATTATCTAGGGGCCACAGCACCCGTCCTTAAAACCATGTGCCCTTTGATACGCGGTGCGCAATACATAGGCATAAAATGAAAAAAAAATATATATAATAATAATCTATTAACAAGGGGGGGGGGAACGATTATCAACAGTTAGTCTGCCCTTGTCGCTGCCTTAGCATCACATTGCCAGAATTTGCGCCGTGAAGTTGGTGATTTTTACTTTACTGTTTAATTCAGCGGTTTTCTGTCTCACTCTGCTTCCGTCGCCGGATCTACCCACATTGTCGGGTTCCTCTGGTTCACCCAGGGTTTCAGTGCCTTCTGGTTCACCCAGGGTGTCACGTTCCTGGATCGCCCAGGTTATCCATGTTCCTGGATCGCCCAGGTTGTCAATGTTCCTGGATCGCCCAGGTTGTCAATGTTCCTGGATCGCCCAGGTTGTCAATGTTCCTGGATCGCCCAGGTTGTCAATGTTCCTGGATCGCCCAGGTTGTCAATGTTCCTGGATCGCCCAGGTTGTCAATGTTCCTGGATCGCCCAGGTTGTCAATGTTCCTGGATCGCCCAGGTTGTCAATGTTCCTGGATCGCCCAGGTTGTCAATGTTCCTGGATCGCCCAGGGTGTCTGTCTTTGTTTACCCAGGGTTATTACATCTGTTCTGATGTCGGTTGTTCCTTCCTTTAGATTGGGCAGTAGTTATTTTCCTTCCTCTCCTTCGTTTTGTCTAGGAATTTCGAGGCAATTCCAGGTAAGTCGGCTCAGAGATGGTCACTGGGGCGGGGTTAACCGTCAGTTCGATACTCAGGTCCGTTCTTTTTCATTAGTTCCACTTAAACGATTGAGGTTTTTGGAGACGTGCTTCCAAATCCGTTCGTATCCCGTCAGGTAGGTTCATCCGTTGGTCACTTTCACACACCTTCAGTCTCTCACATTCTTTCGGCCGCTCTCCCCGCATCCGTCTGTGTTTCTTTTCCGTTTTTATAGGTAGACATAAATTCGCCTTTTTTTCTCAGGTCAAACATGTCTCACATGTCCGATATGGATGACAACCTCTCCATGCCAGGATCGTCCATCTCGGGGCATAACAGCAGCACATCCTTAAGGAATTGGACAGTGCCAAAGTTGATTGCCGAGCTTAATCGTAGGGGGATTCGGCATCCCGCGTCTGCCCGCAAGGCCGAATTATATCGTCTCCTGATGATTACTCCGGGTTCGACAGCTGAGCAGTCCAATACCGACTCCATCCAGCTGGCACTAGCTCAGATCCAGTCGTCCATCGCCGGACTCGCTAGCTCGGTCACGGACATTCAGACTAGGGTAGCGGTCTTAGAAACCAGGCCAGCAGCCTCACCGCAATATCCAGGTTCGGCAGTTATTCCTGCCATTCCTCAGGACGTTGCAGGTAGGCCTTCTGCCACCCCCCAAATTGCTCCTTCCCATTTTGTTCCGGAGCATATTAGGAAGGATATCCTGGCAGGCAAGGACATAAATTTGGCATCCATTTTGATTGCCTCCCAGGATATTTCCGAGAACCGAGTGATTAACTGCGGAGAGGTTTCCGTGGTTTTGAAGGCCAAGGATGCTCGGCTAAATAGGAAGTTGTCTGTTTCCGAGTTCGTTCTGGCCTTCAGCCTCTACAGGGACGTGGTGTGCTCCACTCAGCCTAATCGCAGGGAAGAGTTAGATACCTACTTGTACCGGATTACGGATTTGGGGCACAAGTACGGCGGATCAGCATTTTACGACTATCATCGTTCGTTTTCTGCCAAAGCCGCCGCGGCCCTGAACCAATTTCAGTTCATATCCAACTGGGCAGACTTGGACATGGAGTTATTCTGCCGACACTTTGCGGGTCTGAAGGCTCCTCTGTGTGCCATCTGCCAATCCATTTTCCATTCTACGGAATGGTGCCCTAATCCGGTGCGAGATCCGCAGTCAGCGCCCACGCCAGGTCCTTCCGGGTCCTCCAGGTCTTCCTCTTCTTTAGATAAACTGGGCAGGCCAATTGTGTACCTCGGTAGTAGCCAGGTGTGCAACAATTTCAATGCCAAGGGCTGTGCCTTCAATGCGTGCCGAGCGCTTCACATTTGCTCTCTTTGTTTTCGGGCCCACCCCCTTCCTTCCTGTCCCAGGAAGACAGCCAGGGACTTCTGACTAGCCGACCTCAACTTGGAGTTACTGGCTGCACTCCTGCAGGGCCACCCAGACTGTCCCTTCGTCGCCTTCTTGTTGGATGGGTGCAGAGAAGGGTTCCACACCGGCCTTGTCACGCTCCCCCAGGGCTGCTGGGTGGGCCCCAATCTGCTATCCGCCTCCAGTGACCCTGAGGCGGTGACCACCCTCATTCAAGCAGAGGTCGACAAGGGGTTCGTCATTGGTCCCTTCCTAAAGATTCCGTTCCAGTCATGGCGCATCAATCCTATCGGCCTTGTCACAAAACAATCTTCCAATAAAAACGTCTCATTTATGACCTCTCCGCTCCTCATATGTCCTCCATCCCCAGTCTCAACTCACTCATTCCCTCTGAGGAATATTCCATGCAGTATTCTTCAGTTGATGAGGCCATCCAGTATATTCTACAAGCAGGTGGCGGGGCTTGGCTGGCCAAGGTAGATATCGCCGATGCTTTCAAGCTGCTTTTAATACATCCGCAGCTTTGGAAGTACTACGGCATCAAGTGGGCAGATAAATTTTACTTTGCCAACCGGCTTACTTTTGGGTCCAAGAGCAGCCCTTGGCTTTTTGAACAACTTGCCAAAGCCCTGCACTGGATTCTCATCCATCACGGTGGGTTATCCATGGTCGTCCACTACTTGGACGACTTTCTTCTCATTGAAAGGCCCAGTCAGGCCCCTTCCATTCCTCATTCACTCCTGGACATTTTTTTCCGTCTTCAGGTTCCTGTGGCTACGGCCAAGACTGAGGGTCCGGCCACCAAGGTCACCTTCCTGGGCATCATATTAGATACCGTCAAGATGGAGGCTAGCCTCCCCAGCGAGAAGTTGCTCAGGATCCGCTCAGCCATTTCCCAGGCGGTTCAGTCTCACTCTCTGACCAGGGTGGAGCTCCAATCCTTGCTGGGGATGCTTAACTTTGCCTCTAGAATTATGCCTCAAGGCAGGGCCTTCCTTTCCAGGTTGTTATGTCTCCTGCCCTCTGCCCCAGAGCAGGATTCTGTCGTCCATCTGGACAGCCAGGCCATTGCAGATCTTGACATGTGGAACAGTTTTCTCTCTGACTGGAATGGCATTTCTTTGTTCATTCCGCAGTGGGACTCTTCTTCCCCCATGGTTTTCTCCGACGCCGCCGGTTCCTACGGGTTCGCTGCCATTTTCAGGTCTCATTGGCTGGCTGCCGGATGGCCGCCAGAATTAGCCTCAGACTCAGCAGCTCTCAAATCCTCCCCCCTTTTGGAACTGTATCCCTTCGTGGCGGCAGCCCAGGTCTGGGGTCACCATTGGTCTAACACTTCTGTGACGTTCGTTACGGATAGTCAGACCTTGGTGGTCATTGTCAACAAGGGCAGGGCCCAGTCCCCCAGGATCATGGCCTTGTTGCGCAAGTTAGTTTGGTTATCCCTCCACCACAATTTCCACATGCGTTGTGTACACATTTCAGGCGAACAGAATAGGGCCGCGGACGCTCTTTCCCGTGCTAATTTTGCGATTTTTTTTTTCAGGAAATGCCCGACGCGGATCAGTCAGGCACGCCGGTGCCCCAATTCAGCACTCTCGTTCTGGATTAGATTCGCTCATGGAGGAGGCCAAGGGTCTGGTCGCAAAATCATTGTCGCGCAATACGGCGAGGAATTATCAGGCCGGCTTAAGAGCTTTTGATAAGTTCTCCAAGAGTCATCCGAGGGGTCAACACTCCGAAACCTCCTACATCATGGCCTTCTTGGCCTATTGTCACTCACATCTCTCTCTGTCATATAGTACCATCAGACTTTATTTAGCCGGACTACAACATCACGCTATGTTGGCCACTCCTCATCGCAGGTCCTTTTTTTCCATTCAAGCTATTAAAGCCACCCTTCGGGGTATTCAAAAGGAGGGTAAGGGGTCCGTGAGCCATAGGCAACCAGTGTCTAGCAAATTGTTCAGGGATCTCTCCTCGTCATTGGATGGTAATCCTTTTGGGCCCTCCACTAGCCTGATTCTGAAAGCGGCTATGTATCTCACCTTTTATGGGTTCCTCCGGCCCGGAGAGGTTCTGGCCGGCCCAAATCGTCAAAACCATCCTTTGAAGCAACATCTGTCATGGGGCCTGGGCCATTACACTCTCCTGCTACCCTCCACCAAAACCAATCAGACGAGTCCCCCAACGGAGGTCAAATTCTACCCAACCTCGAACAATTGGTGTCCAGTTCAAGTGCTGCATCAACTGCTAGCGCTTATCCGAGATTCATTGCCAGACAGCCCGCTCCTGCCGCATGCAGGCAAGGCTCTCAACACCTCTCAGTTCATATCCTATATCCGTGCCCTCGCCCAGGGTCTAGGTTATGACCCCAAGGTAATTTCGGGGCATTCGTTCCGCATAGGGGCGGCCTTCGCTGCTTCTCGGCATCAGGTGCCAGCCCATGTCATTCGGTCCATGGGGCGGTGGCGGTCCTCCTGCTTTACCAGATATATACCCAATCCTCAAGTAGAGATATCACGTGCCTTTCGTTCACTGGCTTTGTACTTCTTATAATAAAGTGTTGTACCTAACTATTGTTTTTTGCCCCCTTTTTTCACTGGTGTACCCGCGCCCGTGGATCCCGGCACAATTCAGCCACTATGTTCAGGGCAGGTTTCTCTGCGTACGCCGACGTTGTCCTAGCCCTGACCATAAATAGTAAGGCTGTTACCAGCCTGCATTTGTGGGAGGGGCGTCTGGCTACTTATTCCCCCACCTACCGCTCAGCCAGGCGCCCGAGCCTCACGCCCCTCCCTCCCGCCCCTTTTTCTCAGCTTCCATCAGGTATGCCCCCTTTTTTCACTGGTGTACCCGCGCCCGTGGCTCCCGGCACAATTCAGCCACTATGTTCAGGGCAGGTTTCTCTGCGTACGCCGACGTTGTCCTAGCCCTGACCATAAATACATATATTGCAGTTGCCTGCCCGTGTGTGAGAGGAGGGACAGTGCTGCTGCTGATTCAATAGGGAAAGCGTTAGCTAGGGCAGTGTTCTGTGTCCACAGACTCATCTGCTGTAAGAAAAAAAATGAAGGCCACAGCAGCATATCCAACAATTCTTCTTTATTTAAGGCCTCTTTCACACTTGCGTTGTCCGGATCCGGCGTGTACTCCACTTGCCGGAATTACACTCCGGATCCGGAAAAACGCAAGTGTACTGAAAGCATTTGAAGACGGAACCGTCTTCCAAATGCTTTCAGTGTTACTATGGCACCCAGGACGCTATTAAAGTCCTGGTTGCCATAGTAGGAGCGGGGAGCGGGGGAGCGGTATACTTACAGTCCGTGCGGCTCCCGGGGCGCTCCAGAATGACGTCAGAGCGCCCCATGCGCATGGATGACGTGATCACATGTGATCACATGATCCATGCGCATGGGGCGCTCTGACGTCACTCTGGAGCGCCCGGGGAGCCGCACGGACGGTAAGTACACTGCTCCCCGCTCCCCACTACACTTTACCATGGCTGCCAGGACTTTAGCGTCCCGGCAGCCATGGTAACCACTCTGAAAAAGCTAAATGTCGGATGCGGCAATGCGCCGAAACGACGTTTAGCTTAAGGCCGGATCCGGATCAATGCCTTTCAATGGGCATTAATTCCGGATCCGGCCTTGCGGCAAGTGTTCCGGATTTTTGGCCGGAGCAAAAAGCGCAGCATGCTGCGGTATTTTCTCCGGCCAAAAAACGTTCCGTTCCGGAACTGAAGACATCCTGATGCATCCTGAACGGATTTCTCTCCATTCAGAATGCATTAGGATAATCCTGATCAGGATTCTTCCGGCATAGAGCCCCGACGACGGAACTCTATGCCGGAAGACAACAACGCAAGTGTGAAAGAGCCCTAAGTCGATCACCGCATAACACAGCATAAAAACAGCAGCAACGTTTCGGCTAGGAATAGCCTTTGTCAAGCATATTTTACAACTAAAAACACAGCATATAAATCCAACATACTGGTACCACCCACAATTATGATGATCCAATCGACCGTGATGTTCTATGTCACACCTACCTAACATGCAATCACCATGCTGTTGAGTAACATTGATTAGCTGTTTCAAACAAGTATCAGCTGTATCCACATATTCACCTGTGCGGGGTTGTAGCGTGCAGACATCCACATAGCGGCTGGCGTCTCAAGGTAGGGAGTGCGCATGCCCGTAAGTGTCATCAGAGGACGACACATACAGAGCGGCGCCGCAACTACTTATGACGTAAGCATCAGCGTGGTGGCTAGCGTCCCAATGTTCACACAGCGCAAGTCCGTAAGTGTCATCAGAGGGCGGCCGGCTTACGTCACAATGCAGCACCTACTTGTGACGTGACAGGCTAACGCGTGACAGGGGAGGCAACATAGCTACCAATGAGAAGCGTCCGCACCACTAAAATAAAAAAAACAGCGTGCAGAACAAACTACAAGATACACTGACACATAATATGCAGTGTACCTCGGTTTAAGGAAAAGTCGCTATGTCAATGTGTAGACGCGATCCCCACACTAGCGTTCACATAAAATAGTACATATGGATACAAAAAACATAAGGCAGATGAAACTGACACATAGCATTATAATGAAAAAATCATCAGATCAGGTAACCTGTCAATTAAGACTGGTGACCAGATAGTTATAAATCGATAATCATGGAACTATTCATTGTGGTATATTCAAATGATTTTCAAGTACATAAAAAATAACATACAAAATAACAGATGAGAGTCTAGCTGATTCCTGCCACATTGAACTTAAGGTTGAGTCCAAATGGTTGTAAGGACCTCAGCGTATAGATCCATTTGAGTTCCTTTTTTCTCAATATCGCATCCTTATCCCCCCCTCTCCGTAGAAAACCCATGCTGTCTATAACTCTAAAGTGAAGTTGATTGACTGAGTGTCCTGCCTCCACAAAATGTTTCGCAACCGGTTTATCCATGTTCTTCTTGCGTATAGTGCTTTTGTGCTTATTAATGCGTTCTCTAACTTCCATGGTAGTCTCACCCACATAGGTGAGACTACAGGGACATTGAATGGCATATATCACATCCCGTGACCTACAGGTGTAATAGCCATTGATTTTATATTTTTTTCCACTATATGGATGGAAGAAGTGGTCTCCTTTGAGAACATTACCGCAGTTACAGCAAGATAAACATGGGTAAGTGCCATTTTTGCGCGGAGCAAGCAGTTTTTGTGCAGTCATTGTCTGATCGCTTACATCAGTTTTAACCAACCTATCACGTAGGCTAGGGTTCCTCCTGTATGCCATCATCGGTGGGGACTTAAATTCTTCTATCTCTGGCAACCCCCTTTGGAGTATATGCCATTCCTTCCTGAGGACATGAGCAATGTCACCACTGTCCCGGCCGAAGATGGAGACAAAAGGAACCCTAGCCTCGGATCTGGCTTTTGTCGAGTTCTGGAGTGCAGAATCCCTGTCAACCAACTTCACCCTATGTCTAGTTTTATCAAGTAGGAGTTTGGGGTAGCCACGTTCTGCAAAGCGTGTGCACATGGCATCCACGCTTTGTGTACAAACCTCTTCCTCAGAGACTATTCGTCTAACCCTTAGAAGTTGACTCCAAGATATGACTCTGATAGAGGTCCGTAGCTAAAAGACCCTCCATCACATAGACCAGTACATCAAGGAACTGCAGTCCTGGGACAAGTAACTGTGAACTGCAGTCCTGGGACACCCGCATTCAAATGTGAGTGGAAACGATCCAACTCATCTGTCGTACCTGTCCAGATCATAAAGATGTCGTCGATGTAGCGCCACCAACACAGGACCCTCCCAAAAAAGGGGGAACGGTAAACCAGTTTGTCCTCAAGCTCGGCCATAAAGATGTTAGCGTAAGTTGGGGCCATATTAGACCCCATGGCCACACCCCGCTGTTGCTGATAGAAGGTGTCCTTGAAAAGGAAATAACTCCTCCTCAAGACCACCTCCAAAAGGTGGAGGACAAACCGGCACACCCCCGGGGAGAGTCCCATGTCGGTCAGGGCCACATCGACGACACCTAACCCATAAGCATGGTCAATGGATGTATACAAAGACACCACATCAAAACTAACCAATAAAAATTGGGTGGGTAGTTGTAACCCATGTAGTTTGGATAAAAAGTGTCCAGTATCCTTGATATAGGATGGGGCGGAAGTCGCCCGGACCTGCAATAACTTGTCGAGAAAGACAGACAATGGATTGAAAACAGAACCCCCACCGGAGACAATCGGTCGACCTGATGGGTTATTCAATCTCTTATGTATTTTGGGGAGTATGTATAACATCGGGGTGACAGGGTGAAGCACCGTGAGATATTGATACAAACCATCATCGATGATTGAGTTTTTGTCGTGCTTCACCTAATATCACCCCGATGTCACGCATGATATCCCATTTGGGATCCCCAGGTAACTGCTTATAGACTTCAGAGTCACCTAATTGTCTGTCAATCTCGCAAATGTACATCGCAGTGTCCATGACGACCACCGCCCCACCCTTATCGGCAGGTTTGATAGTAATGCGAGTGTCACCTTCTAATGACATGATGGCCTGTCGCTCTAGTTTAGAGAGGTTACTTCTACCAGAAAAGGTGGATTTTAAAGGGTTGATCTGTCTATGCACTATGTGTATATAGGACTCCACCACATGATTGGAATGAGGAGGTGAAAAAACACTAGGTTTCTTGAGTTGCAATTCATTACATGTTAACAAAGCATCATTACATCTATCAATCACAGACATTTTATTGTCGATCTTTTTAGAAGCAAAAAAAACTTTTTAAACGTAAATTTCTGAAAAAGCGTTGTAAATCTAACTCTAAAGAAAACCAGTCCCTCTCAGTGGTGGGGGAAAAACTTAGACCACGGCTTAGTACCTGTATCTGTTCAGGAGTGAGTGTCACTTATGAGATATTCACAACAAGTTGTGTTATCTCCTCGGATTGCGTCTGGTTGACCTTACAGGCATCGCTTGGTTCGATGGCGGTTTCCCTTTTGTGTGACCGGTGATGCTTCCTCCCGCCCCGGCGACATCCCCGTCGCCTTGCTGACCTAAAAAAGGAGCTGACGTAGAGGGTTCATCCGTGGAGTCGGAATCAAAGGTGGAAAAGCCAAAGTGGCTGTGGTCAAATCTTCTATTGCGTCTTCTCCTGGGTCTACCTTGTGACTGCTGGGTACGCCGGTTGTACACTTTTCCAGATTGATAGTCCTCAAGGTCCCTATGCCATTTTTCTCTTTTAACCCGTTCGGTTTCACTTCTATGGCATTGGACCTGTTGCACAATTTTATCAGTATGTGCCGTAAATTCATCTGTACTAATGAGGCCTTGGATTTGCGCATTAAAATCAGCCACAGTTCTCTTAATATTTTCAACCTCTTTACATAGATAGTCAATATTAAGCAGGATCAGGTCAAAGGAGTATTTGTTACTCACCGCCTCAAATTTGGCACAAAAGTCTGTGTCATTTGGAAAGAGATTTGGCCGCAAATGGGAGCGCAAACCCCTTGGAATGCGTTGATTTCTATAGTACTCTCTCAGGGTACTGAGATGTAACTCCATTGTGGTCAGTCTCTTTGATTCCTGTTCACATTTGCGCCTAAGCAGGTCAATGGAGGGAGTGCTGAGAAAGGAAACATCACTGGAATCTGTACCAATCAATTTCTGTATCTCTTCATCTGTATACATATATGCCATGTCACTTGGCGTATCGACGCTCTTACCGGAACCTGAGAGTAAATCCATATTCACATAGAGTGTAGAAAGGCAGGTATACTCCCCGGTGCTCGCTCCCCGGATCAGGTAATGGAAAAAGAAAGGTGTTCAGGAGCAGCACAGCAAGCGGCTAGTGTAGGGCAATGGTGGAGGTCATGCAGCAGCTGGGCAGGAGATCACAGATCCAAAGCAATCCATAGGTATGTAGAAAAAGTAGAAGGCCACAGCAGCATATCCAGCAATTCTTCTTTATTTAAGTCGATCACCGCATAACACAGCATAAAAACAGCAGCAACGTTTCGGCTAGGAATAGCCTTTGTCAAGCATATTTTACAACTAAAAACACAGCATATAAATCCAACATACTGGTACCACCCACAATTATGATGATCCAATCGACCATGATGTTCTATGTCACACCTGCCTAACATGCAATCACCATGCTGTTGAGTAACATTGATTAGCTGTTTCAAACAAGTATCAGCTGTATCCACATATTCACCTGTGTGGGGTTGTAGCGTGCAGACATCCACATAGCGGCTGGCGTCTCAAGGTAGGGAGTGCGCATGACCGTAAGTGTCATCAGAGGACGACACATACAGAGCGGCGCCGCAACTACTTATGACGTAAGCATCAGCGTGGTGGCTAGCGTCCCAATGTTCACACAGCGCAAGTCCGTAAGTGTCATCAGAGGGCGGCCGGCTTACGTCACAATGCCGCACCTACTTGTGACGTGACAGGCTAACGCGTGACAGGGGAGGCAACATAGCTACCAATGAGAAGCGTCCGCACCGCTAAAATAAAAAAACAAACAGCGTGCAGAACAAACTACAAGATACACTGACACATAATATGCAGTGTACCTCGGTTTAAGGAAAAGTCGCTATGTCAATGTGTAGACGCGATCCCCACACTAGCGTTCACATAAAATAGTACATATGGATACAAAAAACATAAGGCAGATGAAACTGACACATAGCATTATAATGAAAAAATCATCAGATCAGGTAACCTGGGGGGGATAAGGATGCGATATTGAGAAAAAAGGAACTCAAATGGATCTATACGCTGAGGTCCTTACAACCATTTGGACTCAATCTTGAGTTCAATGTGGCAGGAATCAGCTAGACTCTCATCTGTTATTTTGTATGTTATTTTTTATGTACTTGAAAATCATTTGAATATACCACAATGAATAGTTCCATGATTATCGATTTATAACTATCTGGTCACCAGTCTTAATTGACAGGTTACCTGATCTGATGACTTTTTCATTATAATGCTATGTGTCAGTTTCATCTGCCTTATGTTTTTTGTATCCATATGTACTATTTTATGTGAACGTTAGTGTGGGGCTCGCGTCTACACATTGACATAGCGACTTTTCCTTAAAACGAGGTACACTGCATATTATGTGTCAGTGTATCTTGTAGTTTGTTCTGCACGCTGTTTGTTTTTTTATTTTAGCGGTGCGGACGCTTCTCTGCCACCACCAGAATGTCGTCATTGCAAAGCTCAGCAGTGTGGCATTTTTTTTTTGTGTGTCTGCCTCTGACAACAGCGATGCCATTTGCAACCTGTGCCAAAAGAAACTGAGTCGTGGGAAATCCAACACCCACCTAGGTACAACTGCTTTACGAAGGCACATGATCGCACATCACAAACGCCTATGGGATCAACACATGATGACGAGTAGAAGCAGCACACAGCCTCAAAGCCACCATCCTCCTCCTGGTCCAGCATCTTCAGCCACGTCAACCACTGCTGTCCTCCTTGCCCCCTCTCAACCACCCGCCACTCCGCCTCTCACCTTCACCAGTTCCATCTCATCTGCCCACAGTCAGGTGTCTGTAAAGGAAATGTTTGATCGTAGGAAGCCAATGTCCCAGAGTCACCCCCTTGCCCGGCGTCTGACAGCTGGCTTGACGGAACTCTTAGCCCGCCAGCTTTTACCATACCAGCTGGTGGAGTCTGAGGCCTTAAAAAAATTTGTCGCTATTGGGACACCACAGTGGAAGGTACCCAGACAAATTTTTTTTTCAAAAAAGGCAATCCCAAACCTCTACTCAGTGATTGAAAAGGAAGTCATGGCATCTCTGGCATACAGTGTTGGGGCAAGGGTCCATCTGACCACTGATACCTGGTCTTCAAAGCACGGTCAGAGCAGGTATATCACCTACATTGCGCATTGGGTCAACCTGCTGATGGCTGACAAGCATGGAATGCGTGGCTCTGCAGCGGAGTTAGTGACACCGCCACGACTTGCAGGCAGGCCTACTGCCACATCCTCTACTCCTCCTACTCCATCCTCTTCCATAGCCTCCTCGGCTGAGTCCTCTTCTGCTGCGGCGTCTGGCTGCACATCAACTGAATCCCCCCAGCTCCCTAGGGGCTATTCCACATCCCGGATACGACAGTGTCACGCTGTCTTGGGGTTGACTGAAAGCAGAGAGCCACACCGGACCAGCACTCCTGTCCGCCCTGGACGTACAGGTGGATCAGTGGCTGACCCCGCACCAACTGGAGATCGGCAAAGTGGTGTGTGACAATGGAAGCAATTTGTTGGCGGCATTGAATTTGGGCAAGTTGTCACATGTGCCGTGCATGGCACACGTGTTGAATCTCATCGTACAACGCTTTGTGTCTAAGTACCCAGGCTTACAGGACGTCCTCAAGCAGGCCAGGAAGGTGTGTGGCCATTTCAGGCGTTCCTACACGGCCATGGCACACTTTTCAGACATTCAGCGCCGAAACAACATGCCAGTGAGGCGCTTGATTTGCAACAGCCCGACACGTTGGAATTCAACACTCCTAATGTTCGACCGCCTGCTCCAACAAGAAAAAGCCGTCAACGAGTATTTGTATGACCGGGGTGCTAGGACAGCCTATGCGGAGCTGGGAATTTTTTTGCCACATTACTGGACGCTCATGCACAATGCCTGTAGGCTCATGCATCCTTTTGAGGAGGTGACAAACCTAGTCAGTCGCACCGAAGGCACCATCAGCGACCTCATCCCATTTGTTTTCTTCCTGGAGCGTGCCCTACGAAGAGTGCTGGATCAGGCTGTAGATGAGCGTGAAGAGGAAGAGTTGTGGTCACCATCACCACCAGAAACAGCCTTGTCATCATCGCTTGCTGGACCTGCGGCAACGCTGGAAGAGGAGTGTGAGGAAGAGGAGTCAGAGGAGGAATGTGGCTTTGAGGAGGAGGAAGACCAACCACAGCAGGCATCCCAGGGTGCTCGTTGTTGTCACCTATCTGGGACCCGTGGTGGTGTACGTGGCTAAGGTGAAGAACAGACCGTCAATGACATCAGTGAGGACGAGGAACGGGAAATGAGTAGCTCGGCATCCAACCTTGTGCAAATGGGGTCTTTCATGCTGTCATGTCTGTTGAGGGACCCTCGTATAAAAAGGATGAATGAGATCGACCTGTACCGGGTGGCCACGCTACTAGACCCCCGGTATAAGCAGAAAGTGGCAGAAATGTTACCAACTTACCGAAAGTCAGAAAGGATGCAGCAGTTCAAAACAAAACAAAAAAATATGCTTTACACAGCTTATAAGGGGGATGTCACAGCACAACGGGAATCTAACAGGGGAAGAGGTGAAAGTAATCCTCCTCCTACCACGACCACAGCGTCAAGGACAGGACGCTTTACAGATGTGTTGTTGATGGAGGACATGCAAAGCTTTTTCAGTCCTACACATCGCCACAGCCCTTCGGGATCCAGCCTTAGAGAACGACTCGACCGACAGGTAGCAGACTACCTCGCCTTAACTGCAGATATCGACACTCTGAGGAGCGATGAACCCCTTGACTACTGGGTGTGCAGGCTTGACCTGTGGCCTGAGCTATCCCAGTTTGCGATAGAACTTCTGGCCTGCCCCGCTTCAAGTGTCCTGTCAGAAAGGACCTTCAGTGCAGCAGGAGGCATTGTCACTGACAAAAGAAGTCGCCTCGGTCAAAAAAGTGTTGATTACCTCACCTTCATTAAGATGAATGAGGCATGGATCCCGAAGGGACTGAGAGTGGGGGATACGTTTGACTAACAAAGGGCCTGATGACATGCCTTGGCCTCAAAATGGTCCCCACGCTGCTGTATTTAATGTCTGCATACCAGATGACTTTTGTGTATTCTCCGCCATCAACTAGGGTTCAACCCGCAATGTTTTAGTCACCTTTCTGCCTTGAAAACATCAATTTTTCCGGCCGCTGCTACAACAGCGGCTGCAACAATAACATTATTTTTCAGGCATGTGTACATGCCTAATTTTTCTGGCCTCTGGTGCTGCACTGTGGCTGCAAAACAAAACAAAAAAAAGGCACATACAAGTGTCAATTCCCCTTCGTGATCGTTACCTTGTTGTGGTGAAGGGGCTTGCATATCACAATGAAGCGATCATCACCTCTATGAGTGTGTTGGCAATGTTGCCACACCCCAGATGATAAGGCCGTTGCTTCATTATGATCAAACCAAAAGCGATCGGCTGGATAATTTTTCATAGAAAAAAACATACATTTTTTAATATATTTTTTTTAAGTTGTATGGGTGGGTTTTTAATACATAAAATAAAAAATCATAATAAAGTCTCTTAATAGTTTATTAGAAATAATGCAGACAATTTAAAAAATCCCCATCAATTCCAATACAAAGCAAGTACAAAGCTCAGAACTAAATTATTCCAGGATGTCGAAATGGTTCGTTAATTCGACAATGGTTAATCAATTCGACACACGTCCCCGGATAGGGGACGTAACAGGGATTAAACTGATAGGAATAGTACTAGTTAAGACACCACTCATATAGGGTGTCACAGCACATTGCTCCGTGCACGCGCAGTGCCCCAACTTGGGACTGAGTAAGAGGACCGACCAAGCTGCTTTTTCCATCTCCCGGTTCCTAAAATAAATTCATTTTGGTGTATCAGAGTTTGGTCTGTCACTGTGAAGGCAGTCGAAGGTACCCGGCCTAAATTTTTTTTCACAGAATTTCACAAAAGGCAATCCCACCCTGATATGGGATTAAACTGATGAGAATAGTACTACAGAAAATACAACTCGTATTGGGTGGGGCAATAAATTGCACGGAGCAAACGCAGTGACCGTGGCGTGGATTCAAACAAAGGGGAGGGAGCCAGCATTTTTTTTAACCATCTCCCCGTTCGAAAAATCTATTTAATAATTTGACCCCAGATTGGGGACGTAACAGGGATTAAACTGATGAGAATAGTACTACAGAAAATACCACTCATATCCGGTGGGGCAGTAAATTGACCGGCGCAGGCGCAGTGACCGTGGCGTGGATTCAAACAAAGGGGAGGGAGCCAGCATTTTTTTAACCATCTCCCCGTTCGAAAAATCTATTTAATAATTTGACCCCAGATTGGGGACGTAACAGGGATTAAACTGATAGGAATAGTACTACAGAAAATAGCCCTCATATCCGGTGGGGCAGTAAATTGCACGGTGCAGACGCAGTGACCGTGGCGTGGATTCAAACAAAGGGGAGGGAGCCAGCATTTTTTTTAGCCATCTCCCCGTTCGAAAAATCTATTTAATAATTTGACCCCAGATTGGGGACGTAACAGGGATTAAACTGATGAGAATAGTACTACAGAAAATACCACTCATATCCGGTGGGGCAGTAAATTGCACGGTGCAGACGCAGTGACCGTGGCGTGGATTCAAACAAAGGGGAGGGAGCCAGCATTTTTTTAACCATCTCCTTGTTCGAAAAATCTATTTAATAATTTGACCCCAGATTGGGGACGTAACAGGGATTAAACTGATGAGAATAGTACTACAGAAAATACCACTCATATCCGGTGGGGCAGTAAATTGCACGGTGCAGACGCAGTGACCGTGGCGTGGATTCAAACAAAGGGGAGGGAGCCAGCATTTTTTTAACCATCTCCTTGTTTGAAAAATCTATTTAATAATTTGACCCCAGATTGGGGACGTAACAGGGATTAAACTGATGAGAAGAGAGAACTACAGAAAATACCACTCATATCGGGTGGGGCAGTAAATTGCACGGCACAGACGCAGTGACCGTGGATTCAAACAAAGGGGAGGGAGCCAGCGTTTTTTTAACCATCTTCCCGTTCGAAAAATCAATTCAATTCACCTTTCCGGGACCCTTGGTGTTGTACGTGGCTGGGTGGAGGAAGAAACCTTCAATAACATCAACGGCACATGGCTAGCTTGGTATCCAACCTTGAACAAATGGGGAGTTTGCGGTTGGGCAAATGGACTGTTTGCGGTTGTTTGCGGTGCATTAAAAGGGGAGTTTGGTCTGTCAATGTCTGTGAAGCGGGCGTAACCCTTACACTACCTGATCGATACAACATCATACCTGATCGTATACACACACTGGATGTTTTAAACCACGTTGTTCAAAAAAAAATTGGATTGTTACGTGATTTATGCCCTTTATGGATTAAAATCCAACTCTGCGTCAACTACATAATTTTCTATGGGAGTTTTGCCATGGATCCCCCTCCGGCATGCCACAGTCCAGGTGTTAGTCCCTTTGAAACAACTTTTCCATCACTACTGTGGCTAGAAAGAGTCCCTGTGGGTTTTAAAATTCGCCTGCCTATTGAAGTCTATGGCGGTTCGCCAGGTTCGCGAACATTTGCAGAAATTCACGTTCGGCGTTCGCAAACGGAAAATTTTATGTTCGCGACATCACTATACCCCATACCTGCATACAACTTTGGGCATAATCTTCTTTGCTGTTGTCTAGACTGTGGCCTTAGCTACCGGGTATGCTTCTGGCCATCCTGAAAACAAGTCAATACACCAATACATTCTCATACTCGCCCACCTTGGGTAGTTGAATGTAGTCTATCTACAAGCGTTGAAATGGATACAAGGGGCGAGATGTGTTTCTGGGGTACCTTAGCCATCTTGTCCACATTGTTCTGGGCACAAACCATACAGTATTGAGTATATCTGACTGCTACAGTGCTGAACCCTGGGGCATATCTGTCACGGCGCAGTGTGGTAAATACACTCCACACTGAACACAGAAGGGAGGGGAACATTTATTAGGCCTGGAACCTAGGGAAAGGAAAAAGGTCACACCTAGTGAGTCCCTACGCGGAGCCCTGACTGCTATCAGTATGAATAGACCTAGAAGGTAGGAATGTTCATACGCAGGAACCTCAGCCCTATCTAACCCTAACAGGTCCCTGCAGATAGTGTTAGGACATGGATGGCTTATTTCTTCCCAGATGAAGGAATAGGAGACCCCTCAGGCCTAATATCAGCAGGTAGAGGAAAACAACAAACAACAAAGTTGATAAACTTAACTTCCAGAAGTATGCGGACAAGTAGGAACTCCGAGAGAACCAACACCAGGACTTCCACAAACAAGGAGCTATCAACCGCATAGCATGATGGGTGAGGCGGGACTAAATAGAGGAGAAGGAATGACCACTTAAGCTACACCTGAGATAAGAGGTGTGGTCATCCCCGGCAATAACACAGAAAGGTGAAACCAAAGAGTCTGTCAATCACGTGCAGTCAGTCTCCTTGATCTTCTAGTCCCCCTCACAGGCAGAACCATGACAGTACCATGTGCTATGTACTAAATCACACACTAAATCACATTTTCTGACTGGTACGTCACTCCACGGGTTTCCTGTGCCATCGTGGAGTAGAGGGATCTGGGAAGGCAGAGTTTACCTTGGAACTGTATTAGGCCTTCTTTATTTGTAGTCTCTCCTTTTGACATCCACTGGTCCCTTTCCTCCTTTGTCCGACTGGTTCTGTAAGATTTTAAGCACTTCTAGGTTGACAGGAGTAGTTATTTCAGGGACCTGAGCTGTGGCCACTAGGGCAGGGGTCTGCCTAGGTAATTTGGCAGCCATTTTTGCCACCTGATCTGCCCTGGTTTTTCCCTTTGCCTCCGCTGAGTCTGTTTTACAGTGGCTTTTCATTTTTATCACCGTCATTCGAGTTGGCAACATGAGGGCTTCCATCAGAGACCTCACCGCCTCCCCATTTTTGATGGGTTACCTAAAGCGGTTAAGAAGTCTCTGGCTTTCCAAATGGGCCCATAGTCATGGGCTATACCAAAAGCATAAATGTTGTAAATGTTGACTGGTTTTCCCTCTGCATATCTGCAAACCATCTCCAGTGCCTTTAGCTCTGCTTCTTGGGTGGACATGTGTGGTGGCAAAGGCTCTGCTTTAGAGTCCTATGTGGAATCACCACTGCCCAACCTGTCTAGTACCTGCCATCGTGGCCATACCTCAATCCATCCACAAAAAGCACATGATCTGGATTTTCTAATGGCTAATCTACCACACGATCAAACCCAGCTGTCTCTTGTGACATCATCTGCAGTCATGAGCCTCTTCCTCTCTATCTGGAAGAAAAGTTTAAGTGCCAGTGCCCTAACTCTTCCCTCCCTCCTTGCTCCAGAGGCAATAGGGTGGCTGGGTTCAAAGTGCTACACCTTTGGACAGTAACATTGTCAGGCAACAAAATGGAACACTGCATTGTAAAATGGCAGGCAACAGAAAGATGTTTGGGTTGTAATTATGTGAGGATAAATATAATGTCATGAGGAGCAAGCACTGTCACTTTGTGGTTCAGGACTATCTCTGAGCTTTCATCAAGTATGGCTTGTACAACTGCTACAGCTCTGATGCTGGAAAGGGCAACTCTGGCCGCAGGGTCTAGTCTGGCTGTATAATATGCCACAGGACATTGTTGCTGGCCATGCAGTTGGGTGAGGACAGCTGTGGCATGGCCATTAACTTCTGTACAATACAATCTAAATGTAATAATCTGATGCGGGGAGGCCAAAATTACCAGCTTTAGGGCATAAAAGGCATCTACCGCCTTATCTGTAAGGTGTAAGGGACTAAAAGACAAACAATCATAAAGAGTCTGCATCAAACTTGAGGCATTGCATATCCAAGTCTGCAAAAAGAAACAAGGCCCAAAAATATCCTCAGTTAATTCACGTTTAACTGGGCAAAGGGATGTCTGCCGCGGCCTTCTTACATTCAGGGGTGAGATGCTTCACCCCAGGAAGGTAACAGTAAAGTAGCAAAACTGAAGTTTTGTTTTTGACCCCTTTCAGGCATGATCAGCCAAAAAGGACAGGAGTGACAGGGAAGCCTGTACACAGATGTCCTTGGAGGGATAGCAGAGCAATAAGTCATCAACATATTGCAGGAGCACAACCTCTGGATGTGGTAACTTTCAATCTGACAAAACTTGTGACATGGCTGCAGTATACATACTGGGCAAGCTCTGGGCCCCCTGCGGCAGCACCACCCAGGTACACTATTTAGCCTCATGTGTGAAGGCAAACAAATACCATCTGTCTAGATGTAGTCGTGCTGAAAATAAAGCATTTCCCAAATCAATCACAGTAAAGTGGGTAGAAGTAGCAGGAACCTGAGACAACAAGGTAAGTGGATTGGGCAATGGAGGTGTAAAAAACTGACTTCATTGACAGCACGTATGTCATGTACCATCCAGCACTGAGTGGATTTGCCCTTCTCACGTTTCTTTTTTCTCAGGGTACAAAGGAGTGTTAGTATGGGATACAATCTCTTTGATAACCCCCTTTTTCAAAAAGTCTCAAACTGTTTGAGATATGGCATCTGACTGGGCTATACTCAAGGGATACTGCATCTTCCTTGGAAGTGAGGCGCCAGGTTTCAGCTCCACTTTCACAGGAGGGAATGGGAGCTTGCCAACATCTGTGGGTCCAGTATCAGAGATGGTCTGGCAGTCCCGCAAGCAGGGCTTCCTTTTCATCGGCAGGTGAGGACAACTTATCACAGGTGAGGACGACAGGGGACACAGGATTTTGTGGACTGGTGTCAGCGGAACCAGCTCCAGAACAACACGGGCAAAACCAAGGAGCTGGTGGTGGATTTCCGCAGACACAGGCCCTCTTCTTTGGTTCCGGTGAACATACAGGGAACGGACATTGAGGTGGTGGACTCTTATAAGTACCTGGGTGTTCACCTGAACAACAAACTGGACTGGAGCCATAACACTGATGCTCCTTTCAAAAACGGTCAGAGCAGACTCTATCTGTTGAGGAGACTGAGGTCCTTTGGAGTGCAGGGGACGCTCCTAAAGACCTTCTTTGACTCAGTGGTGGCATCAGCCATATTCTATGGTGTGGTTTGTTGGTGTAGCAGCTTATCTGTGGCTGAGAGACAGAAATTTGATAAGCTCATTAAGAAGGCCAGCTTTGTCCTAGGTTGTCCCCTTGATCCAGTGCAGAAGGTGGGTGACGGAAGAATTCTAGCAAAATTAACATCACTGTTAGACAATGTCTGCCACCCTATGCACAAAGCTGTTGTGGAGCTGGAAAGCTCCTTCAGTGACAGACTGCTGCATCCTAAATGCACGAAGGAACGTTATCAGAGGTCCTACCTCCCAGCAGAGGTTAGGATTTATAACCACCACTGTTCCCAGAAACCCAGTAGTGAATTTTTAAAGTAAATTCTGTGTTATGTTTTTCTAATTACTCTTATTTTTGCTCCTGTTGTTAATATGATTGCTGCTCTTATGCCAAAATTTCCCCACTGAGGGACAATAAAGGGATTTTCTTCTTCTTCTTCATCTTTTGGGAGTACTGACACAAACACGGACCAGGGTGTTTTATCATTTATGGCCAACAAACAAAGTTCCTGGTCATTGAGAGCACCTGTTAGTTTCACAGTGCCATCCTCAGTCATGGTATGAGATGCTGGCACGTACTTTTTCAAGCAAGTCCGCACCCAGGAGGCAACAGGGGGCGGTGTCACTGACCTACAACCGAGCAAGCACTTCTTGGTTTAGGGACAAATCTAACACGGATGGGTTAAGTTAAACGGGAGTGTACTACTTTCCCATCCACTCCTACACAAGGATGGGTGTCCATGGAGATTAAGTCGGGGGGGGGGGGGATGTTTGCTGTGCACAACTGTCTTGGCTTCTCCAGTATCAATCAAAAATGGGACTACTTCTTTATCACCCAGAGTAAGGGATATCATTGGGGATGGACCTGAATCTGCTAAAATGTTTAACGGGATAACCAATACTGGATTGCCTGTTTCCTAATCTTGATTTGAGGGCGACTGAGGAGGAGGGGCAGTGGGGGCAGTACTACCCTGCTTGTTGGAAGGGGACCAACAGTTCCTAGCCATTTGACCAGTCTTCCTACAGCTATACTATACTACAGACTAGATATAAAATAAGAACCATCAGAAAAAGATTTAATTCGATTCACACAAACAGGAAGTAGGAGGCTCCAGAGACCACAGCAAAAATACACGTGCAAACTATAAATACTCCACTGCAGTAACCCATCCCTATGACTCCAGACTGGTCTCTGAATCTGCTAAAGCACTCCTGAAGGTATAGATCACTTTAATCTTATTTGGACTCATTTCTATTCCCATTTTAGGTTATTCTTATGCAGATTTTATATGCATGTATACTTTTTATCTTTATCTGTATCCTGGTTGGACAGCATATGTGTGTTCACCATTTTACATATGAATATTTATATATATTATTATCTATTATCTAATGTACATGTGTGTGTGTGTGTGTATGTGTATGTATATGTGTACGTATATATATATATATATATATATATATGTATCTTTACACATTCTTTATTGATTATTGTTTATTAAGGCTCTATTGGGTTTTTTCTATCTTATTAGGTGTATGTATCTACATACCATGAATGAACTTGATACATGTGATTCATTATCCATATGCATATCTTTATGATTATCTCTATATACCTAACGATAAACGTGAGGCAAAATACCATCCACATGAGTGCTGCCATGTGGTTTTGTATGTGTGCATCTACACACACATGTACACAATTTTCACATGTGTATGCGTGTGTGTGCGTATAGGTGTGTATGAATGTATATGTATGTATGTATCTATACAATAACTTTTTATGTATTCTGTTGTAACCAAATTTATTTATTTATTCATTTATGTATTTCTCCTGAAGAAGAGGGCCTCAGACCCTCGAAACGCGTTGAGCCTTATATTTATTAAAATGATTGACCAGAAGCCACGTGTGTAGGCGGCGTTCAATTATTTACATCTCTTCATGCGATCCTGGCCGGGGGGGAAAATAGTCTCAGGTGTCATGAGTTTATCCTGGTGACTGCCCCCCCTGTGAAGTGAGTGCATTTGTTTTTATTATCATTAATTTATGATTCTTAATATCATCACTATCGAACTGAGGTATTTGTTTCCGAAAACCCGAGCTCTTCAATAGACCTAGTGAAGGTCTTTTTTATATTTTATACACAAATAAGAATCAACCTATATCTTTTTCACGACTAATAACCGAGGGATTTGGCGCCTGGTACGTGTTTCAAACTTTTTCCTCCACGGGTGTGATAGGTTCCTTTTTCTCTCTCCTCTCCACACCGCCTATATCTCTTCTTAAGTGGACAAGGGCAATCCTTTACCCACTGAAACACTTGAGCAGCCTATCCTGTTCCTTAATTGCAGATGAGCATAACTCCATATATATATATATATATATATATATATATTGATATATATATTGGTCTATATAGAATTCACCTCCGCCCCCTGGCGCCTCTGATAGCCTCTACTCTAGGTACCTATTTTGTGACTCCTGGTCTGTTTCCAAAACCAGGAAGTTCAAATTGTACCGTAATCCTCTTTTTGTATCTCTACATTTTCCTACAGCTATAACAGGCAAAGTTATGTGGCTTGTTACCTCCCTTATTTTGGGTGTTTTGATTAGGAAGGAGGAGCACCTGTTTTCACAACTTCTACTCCTAGAGGGTGAGTTCTTCTCCTGTTCTGATCTTGCTCTATCCCCTTTGTAACTTTCACTAGGTCTCCTGGGTCCATAGAATGCCACTTGGGATGGGCAGTAATTAGGGCGTCTCTTATGGACTCAAAGACCGTCAACAAAAGTTGTCCCTAAAATCCTCTGATGCATCTCGTTCCTTGCTTCATATCCGAAGTCCATGCAAGCAAAGAACTGTTTCACTGTCTCTTCCTTCTCTTGGGTCATATCTGACAAAGTCACAGATTGAGCTGAAAACCTATCCTACACCCACTCCAACAGGGGTTCAGGGTCCCACCAAAGGGGTGAAGGATGGAACAGTTTGATCCAATGCCTGCATTCCTTCCATACTAAGGTTTGGCACTTCCGAAGTGAATACACCGGATGTCAGAGGATTTACAGTTGCTTGGTCTAACTTTTCCTCCTCACCTGTCTTTGTGTCTTCCTCACTGCTCCCCCCCACCCCCGCCATTCCTAAAAACATGGGTGCCTGTAGGGACAGTGGTCCGGGCACAATCAACTTCAAAAAAGCTAAATTTAGCCAACTGAGAGAGGCCACAGGCCTAACTAACTGGGACAAAGTCCTCAAAAATAAAAATACAGCCACAAAATAGGATATCTTTAAAAGCGGCCTAAAATCTCATTGTAAGAGGTACATACCGTATAGGAATAAAAGGTTAAGGAACAGAAAGAAACCAAATAAATAGAACTGTAAAGAAAGCAATAAATGACAAAAAGAAAGCATATAAATCACTAAAACAGGAGGGTCGCACGGAAGCACTGAAAAACTATAAGGAAAAAGATAGAACATGTAAAAAACAAATAAAAGCGGCCAAACTAGAGACCGAGAGATTAATTGCCAAAGAGAGTAAAACTAACCCTAAAATGTTCTTCAATTATATAAATGTTAAAAAGTATAAATCTGAAGGTGTCAGCCGTTTAAAGAGTAATGAGGGGGGAGTCGCAGAGAGCGAAGAGGAGAAAGCAAAGCTGTTAAATATTTTTTTCTACAATGTATTCACTGAGGAAAATAAACTGTCAGATGACATGCCGAATGTAAAAATAAATTCCCCATTAAAAGTGTCCTGTCTGACCCAGGAAGAAGTACATCAGTGACTTAAAAAGATTAAAATAGACAAATCGCCAGGACCGGATGGCATACTCCCCCGTATCCTAAGGGAATTAAGTAATGTCATAGCCAAACCCTTATTACTGATATTTGCGGACTATACTGACAGGGAATGTCCCGCAGGATTGGCGCATGGCAAATGTGGTGCCAATATTCAAAAAGGGTCCAAAAACAGAGCCTAGAAACTATAGGCCAGTAAGTTTAACATCTGTTGTGGGTAAACTGTTTGAAGGTTTTCTAAGAGATGCTATCTTCGAGCATCTCAACGAAAATAAGCAAATAACGCCATATCAGTATGGCTTCATGAGGAATCGGTCATGCCAAACTAATTTAATCAGTTTCTATGAGGAGGTAAGTTCTAGACTTGACAGCGGCGAATCAATGGATGTCGTATATCTGGACTTCTCAAAAGCATTTGACACTGTACCACATAAAAGGTTAGTATATAAAATGAGAATGCTTGGACAGGGAGAAAACATCTGTATGTGGGTAAGTAACTGGCTCAGTGATAGAAAACAGAGGGTGGTTATTAACGGTACACACTCAGATTGGGTCACTGTCACTAGTAGGGTACCTCAGGGGTCAGTATTGGGCCCTATTCTCTTCAATATATTTATTAATGATCTTGTAGAAGGCTTGCATAGTAAAGTATCAATTTTTGCTGATGACACTAAACTGTGTAAAGTAAATAACACTGAAGAGGACAGTATACTACTACAGAGCAATCTGGATAGATTGGAGGCTTGGGCATATAAGTGGCAGATGAGGTTTAACACTGACAAATGTAAGGTTATGCACATGGGAAGGAATAATGCAAGTCACCCGTACATACTAAATGGTAAAACACTCGGTAACACTGACATGGAAAAGGATCTAGGAATTTTAATAAACAGCAAACTAAGCTGCGAAAACCAGTGTCAGGCAGCTGCTGACAAGGCCAATAAGGTAATGGGTTGCATCAAAAGGGGCATAAGAAAATAGTCCTACCACTTTACAAATCGCTAGTCAGACCACACATGGAGTACTGTGTACAGTTCTGGGCTCCTGTAAACAAGGCAGACATAGCAGAGCTGGAGAGGGTCCAGAGGAGGGCAACTAAAGTAATAACTGGAATGGGGCAACTACAGTACCCTGAAAGATTATCAAAATTAGGGTTATTCACTTTAGAAAAAAAGACGACTGAGGGGAGATCTAATTAATTGTCACGGCCAGTGGTTTGTTTTGTGACACTTTCCCTCACTTGGTTGCCCGTGGCAACGTGTGGTGTTGTGTGCATGTGGTGGCAGTGTCTCAGCCCTATGGCTGATCCCCAGGACATGATTGCCACGCATGCCGTTGCCCGCGGCAACAGGTGAAGTGTGTTTGTTTATGTGTGTATTCCCCTTTAAGAATCCATCTTCCCTTGCCTGGTGTTGGAAGGGTTAAACCCCTTCTGTGTGTGTGAACACTGGGTGTGTCTGTGTGGGTGTGGCTACTTGGGCCTATATAGCCTCAGTGTATATCACTTGTCTGAGGGGTACTTCAGCCATGGTTAGCTGGAGCAGCCTCCTGTGTATTCCATCTGCCAGTGGGGGCCACCGTTGTGGTCATAGGTTTATGTATGGTGTTTAGAAGATGTTTGTTTGGTCTTTATTTATTGCAGAATATGGTTTCCTGGGTTCCCGTGTGATGTCTGTGTGTGCGGTGTCCTTTGTGTTGTTTGTGGACAGCAGCACTTGCACGTGGGTTCCAGGTTGTGTGTCTGTGGCAGGTAAGTGTGGTTCTAGTTGCACTTACCTGCCATTGCCATATGTCTGTTTATGTTCCCCTTTCTTTATAGCTTGGCCATTTTAGACTCCTGTTACTCCGTGTCCAGGAGGAACGGGCTGTCTACCCAGCTCTTAGTACAGGGATCGTCGGAGGGTCAGAAGGGATCCAAGGTTCCTGAGCATGAGCCCTCCTACCTTCAAGGGCGGCTCATGCAGCTAGGAGTCAGGGTCAGATTAGGGAAGCTCAAGGAGGTGACCTGCTCCCTAATTCTGTGTTACTGGCCAAGTAGCGACCTTACATCTCCTGATACCGCACGGCTGAGGGTTTTCCCCATCCTCAGCCGTGACATTAATATGTATAAATATATCAGGGGTCAGTACAGAGATCTATCCCATCATCAATTTATCCCCAGGACTGTGACTGTGACGAGGGGACATTCTCTGCGTCTGGAGGAAAGAAGGTTTGTACACAAACATAGAAAAGGATTCTTTACGGTGAGAGCAGTGAGACTATGGAACTCTCTGCCTGAGGAGGTGGTGATGGTGAGTATAATAAAGGAATTCAAGAGGGGCCTGGATGTATTTCTGGAGCGTAATAATATTACAAGCTATAGCTACTAGAGAGTGGTCGTTGATCCAGGGAGTTATTCTGATTGCCTGATTGGAGTCGGGAAGGAATTTTTTATTCCCTTAAAGTGGGGAAAATTGGCTTCTACCTCACAGGTTTTTTCTTTGCTTTCCTCTGGATCAACTTGCAGGATGACTGGCCGAACTCGATGGACAAATGTCTTTTATCGGCCTTATGTAGTATGTTATGTACTATGTTACTAGAATACAATCCTTTTGTATGGTGTGGACGAGGAGCACCACACGCAGCACAACTGTCTCTCCAATCTGGGTCCCACAGACTCTGCAGATCCATCCCCCAGGACCATTATAGGTTGACAGACTTACTTTTTCCTTTCTCTGTTGGGGAGGTGGTTTAACATTACCATAATAATAAAAATAATAATACTTGCCACTTTGTCTCTGTACGACCTCCTCTATGCACTTCCCTTGATACTCGCAGCCAGACTTCTGCCTGTTCTGTGAGCTTGTTATCTTTCAGCCACCCTTTGTTTTCCCTACATGCTTTTTCTCACTACTCTGGATTTAGTTTACTACCAGAGGGGCATGTCTACACCTTTCATTAGCTTTCTGATGTTTTTCACTGCCTGTCTACCTTCTCTCTTAGTTACTACTTCTGCAGCTGGAATCCCTGTCGACCCTTTCTACATACCTTGGGTGTTGCCCATCTCTAAATTAGCTTCATCTGCCTCAGCGGGACCTCCTACGGTTTACTAGGGGGCTGGAAACCTGTAGTTCTCTTTGCGACAGTCTGATCAACTCTCACCGTCATTGGTTTCCCTTTTCTTCAGCCGGACCGCAATTATGCCATACAGGTGGACTAGTATAACTCCCACACATGAGCTGAGGCTTAATGCTGGGTAAAACAAGTCTGAGTTTATTAGCACACACGCATCCAATTATACAGTGCACAGAACACCTCCCCTCCAGCCTGGGAGATGATTAAGTTACAAACTAAGCCAACCCCCAACTTCCCCAGGACTGAACAATACAGTATTGTAAAATACTTATTTTGATGTGGTTTTCCTGGATAGAACAATACAGTATTGTAAACCACTCTTTTGATGTGATTTTCCTTAACAGATGAAGTGTCTTGGCATTCCACAGGGAGGGGGGTCTCCATTCAGGGACCGAACAACCAGCCGAAATGAAGGAAAAGAATCCACAGTGAAAGGGCTCTCCTTCACACTCCTGACTACCGTAAATACCATCAGTTTCAGCGAGGACGCAAACTGGCAACTAGGAAGCAGGAAACCTGTAGTTCTTTGACTACGTAGTTCTCTTGACTACCGCAAATACCATCGGCCTTAGCGGGGATGCAAAAACCTGTCGCTAGGAAGCCGGAAACCTGTAGTACTTTAACTACTTAGAAGCTGTTGGGGGTGCTCTCCGCGGCTGCCCCCAAAAACATTTTAGGGTAACACCTTTCATTTGCTGTACACTACATGGAAAAGAAGGAACAGTGTCACAGGGTTCCGAAGGTGCACTCGGTCCCCCATTGCCCGCAGAACTGTTGCTTAGCTTTTGGAATGAGGTTCTGTGTTTGACTTCATTCCCAGGGTGGCTTTACTAGCTGGGTGCCTCCTTGCTCCTAAGTCTGCCTTGAGCGCCGAGCTGATCACTCGGTGCCCGACTGGTTGGTCTGTCGGTCATGTGACGCTGGCCACGTCACATGACCCTCACTCCCCACTATAAATACAGGCAGCCTGCTGGCTACAGGTTGCCTGTTAATTTCTAGGTTCCTGGCTATTTGTTGGACTGCTGAATACTTACCTGATCCTGTTCCTTGACCATCCTTTCGCCTGATCCTCCTGTACTGCGCATCCGTCCTGGTATTGTGACCTCGGCTCCCACCTGACTACTCTCTTAGGACTCCTCTTGTACTTCTCTGCTCTCCTGGTATTTATGACCCCGGCTTCTCCTGACAATTCTCTGCTTGCTCCATTTGTACTTTGCAGCTTTCCTGGTATTGACTCGGTCCGTTCACGTCCTGTTGTTTGTCTGTCTGTCATCCCTGCACTTACTCCAAGTTAGGGATTGCCGTCCAGTTGTCCCCTGTCATTAGGACTCGCGAGGCAAGTAGGCAGGGCCAGGGGTAAGGGTGGAGCGCAGTGGTCACTTCCCTCCCCCCTGTTACGCGACCGTTACAGATTAACAGGCCCAATAACCACTGTATTATGAATCCTCTGGTGACCCTGACTGACTATGTCTCTAATCTGACGCAGATGGTGCAGGAGTTAGGGGAAAAACTCAGCTCTTTTGAGTTAGGGCAAGGCTCTTCCACTCCTCAGGCCTCCAGTCCGCATTTTGAGCCCCAGATTAAGCTCCCAGAAACCTTTTCTGGAGACCGGAAGAAGTTTCTCTCTTTTAAGGAGAGTTGTAAACTTTACTTCCGTTTGCGCCCCGTGTCCTCTGGCCTCGAGAGTCAACGCGTGGGCATTATCATTTCCCGATTACAGGGTGATCCCCAGGACTGGGCGTTCTCTTTACCTGCTGGCGCCAGTTGTTTATATTCTGTGGAGGGGTTCTTTCAGGCCGTAGGTACCCTCTATGATGAACCAGACAGGGCTCTAGTAGCCGAGACGGCTCTAAAGGCACTGGTTCAGGGCAATTTACCAGCGGAGGATTATTGCACCCAATTCAGAAGGTGGTGTGTCCCCTCAGGATGGAACGAACCAGCCCTGAAGAGTCAGTTCAGGTCAGGTCTGTCCGATAAATTAAAGGATCTTCTGGTCAGTTATCAACTTCCAGAGACCTTAGAGGAGATGATGACCCTTGTTGTCCGACTTGACCGACGGGTTAGAGAGAGACGACAGGAACAACAGTTCTCTTCCCAGATGGTGGTCCAGCCAGAGGCCTATCCCAGAGACAATGCTGAGGTCTCCACGGAGGAACCCATGCAGGTTGGCATGACCCGAGGGAATCTTCGCCGCAGACGTGGAGAATGCTTTTACTGTGGAGATTCTGACCATTGGATCAACCAGTGTCCTAAGAAGGTCCTCTCTGTCAAGTCTCCTAAGGCAAGGCAACCTAAAGACCAGGTACACCCTGAATTTTCTAAATGTAAGCTTTCGGTACCCATTACGATTTCTCTGGGAGTAGATAAATGGCCGGGTAAGGCCTTTATTGATTCTGGCTCAGCGGCTAGCTTTATTGACTCTGAGTATGCTGTTAGATTGGGTATTCCTATGTTTGCCTTACCAACTCCTATCCATGTCATGGCTATTGATGCTACTCCTCTTATTGGTGGTACGGTGAGCTTATGTACCTCGGAGATTTCTCTAACCGTGGGTGTGTGCCACTCAGAGAGATGTTCGCTTCTAGTCCTGGAGAACCTACCTGCTGAGGTGGTACTAGGGTTGCCTTGGCTCCGACTACATAACCCCACTATAGATTGGTCCAATGGGGAGTTGGTGAGATGGGGGCCTAAGTGTGACTCGTGCCTGTCCGTGGTACAGGCTGGGGTCTCAGTAAAGTCTGATACTTTACCCTCTGTTGTTAGAGAATATTCTGATGTATTCTCATCACCAACCCCGGAGGTTCTACCCCCCCATAGACCTTATGATTGTACCATAGAGCTAGTAGAGGGGGCCAAGTTTCCTAAAGGACGAATTTATAATCTTTCTATGCCCGAACGCAAGGCCATGGAGGATTATATTAAGGAGAGCCTTGGTAAAGAGCATATTAGACCTTCTGTCTCTCCTATGGGGGCGGGGTTTTTCTTTGTTAAGAAAAAAGATGGTGGTCTTAGGCCATGTATCGATTACCGGAGATTAAATAAAATCACTGTCCAGAATAGATACTCCCTCCCATTGATTCCGGATTTATTTAACCAGGTCCTGGGGGCAACCTGGTTTTCCAAAATTGACCTGAAAGGGGCATACAATCTAATCCGAATCAAGGAGGGAGACGAATGGAAGACGGCGTTCAATACTCCGGTAGGACACTTTGAATATCAGGTGATGCCTTTTGGACTCAGCAATGCCCCAGCTGTGTTCCAAAACTTCATGAATGACATTCTTAGGGAGTTCTTAGGTAAATTTGTTATTGTCTATCTTGACGACATTTTGATATTCTCTCCTGACTTCGAATCCCATGTGTCTCATGTTAGACAAGTATTAGAGGTGTTGAGGGAGAATCAGCTATCCGCTAAACAAGAGAAATGTGTCTTTGGTGTGCAGGAGATTCTGTTTCTAGGGCATGTTCTGACTCCTCACGCCTTCAAGATGGATCCTGGTAAGGTACTAGCAATTAAGGAATGGGTAAGACCTTCATCCTTAAAGGCCTTACAACGGTTCTTAGGTTTCGCCAATTACTATCGTAAATTTATTATGAATTTTTCCGTAGTTGCTAAACCGTTGACCGACCTTACTAAGAAACGGGCGGATTTGGAGAATTGGTCTACTGAGGCCATTTCTTCATTTGAAAAATTAAAAAAGGCATTCAGTAGCGCTCCCATTCTGATCCAGCCTGATCAGGAGAAACCTTTTATTGTGGAGGTGGATGCGTCCGAGGACGGCGCAGGAGCAGTCCTTTCACAAGGTCCTGCCAGCCTCACTAATCTGAGACCATGTGCCTTCTTCTCCAGGAAATTCTCTCCCACGGAGAGAAACTACGACATAGGGAATAGGGAGCTGCTGGCCATTAAATGGGCATTTGAGGAGTGGAGGCATTTTCTGGAGGGGGCAAGGCATTGTGTAACTGTTGTCACTGACCATAAAAACCTTATGTTTCTCGAGTCTGCTAAAAGGTTGAAGTCCCGTCAAGCCAGATGGGCTCTGTTTTTTACTCGTTTTGATTTTTCCATCACGTTCAGGCCGGGAAGTAAAAATGTGAAGGCGGACGCATTATCTCGGAGCTTCCAGGCTTTTCAACCTACTGAGGTACCACCTGAATCCATCCTACCAGCAAAAATCTTCTTAGCAGCTCTTACCCAGGATATCTCGGCTCGCATTAGGTCGGAACAACATCTGGCACCGGTATCCACCCCAACAGATAAGTTGTTTGTTCCCGTACAATTTCGTCTCCAGCTGTTGGGTGAGTGTCACGATTCTGCCTTTTGTGGACATCCGGGTGTTGAGGGCACTAAGGATCTGGTTTCTAGATCTTATTGGTGGCCCACTCTAACTAGGGATGTCAAGTCCTATGTGTCAGCCTGTGAGGTTTGTGCCAGGTCCAAGACACCTAGGACTCGCCCTGCTGTAACCTACGACCCCTACCCATTCCCAGTAGACCCTGGTCCCATATCTCGATGGACTTTATAACTGACCTACCGCTGGCGGAGGGTAAGACTGTAGTGTGGGTAGTGGTGGATAGGTTTAGCAAGATGGTCCATTTCATTCCCCTGTCTAAACTCCTGAATGCCAAAACCCTGGCGTCTATTTTTGTGAAAGAAATTGTTCGATTGCATGGTATCCCGGAAAATATTGTTTCGGACAGGGGTGTGCAGTTTGTGTCCAAATTCTGGAGGGCCTTCTGTCAAAGATGTAAAATTTTGTTGTCTTTTTCTTCCGCCTACCATCCTGAGAGTAATGGGCAGACTGAACGCCTTAATCAGTCTGTGGAACAATTCCTGAGGTTGTATGTTGCTGATGACCAGCAATTATGGGTCAAATTCCTTCCGTTGGCTGAATTTGCTCTGAATAACCGTGTCAATTCTTCTGCTGGGGTCTCCCCTTTCTTTTGTAACCATGGTTTTCATCCCCGTTTTCATTCTGGGTCGTCCGTCTCCTCCTCTAACCCTGAAGCTGATAAACTCTCCTCCGAACTGTGCACAGTTTGGGCCCGGGTTCAATCGAACCTAGAAAAGGCTCAATGTTCTCAAAAACTCAAGGCCGATAGGAGACGTTCAAGGGGGGTAAACTTTCAGGTTGGGGATAAAGTATGGTTGTCCTCCAAGAATCTATCTCTCAAGGTAACTTCTAAAAAATTTGCTCCTCGTTTTATTGGACCATATAAGATCATGGAAGTGATTAACCCGGTATCTTTTAGGTTGGAGCTGCCTGAGTCATTCCACATTCATAATGTGTTCCATAAATCTCTGCTTAAAAAATATTTTGAACCGGTAGTACCATCAAAAGCCTAGCCTCCGCCAGTTCTTGTTAATGATGCTGTCGAGTATGTGGTGTCTAAAATAGTGGATGTCAGGAAGGTGCGTAATTCCTTGCAGTACCTGATTCACTGGAAGGGGTATGGACCTGAAGAGAGATCTTGGGTACCTGCCAGGGAGGTTCATGCTCCTAGACTTGTTCGTAAATTTCATTTAGAACACCCTGAAAAGTCTGGTGGCCCCTCGTAAAAGGGGGGGTACTGTCACGGGGTTCCGAAGGTGCACTCGGTCCCCCATTGCCCGCAGAACTGTTTCTTAGCTTTTGGAATGAGGTTCTGTGTTTGACCTCATTCCCAGGGCGGCTTTACTAGCTGGGTGGCTCCTTGCTCCTAAGTCTGCCTTGAGCGCCGAGCTGATCACTCGGTGCTCGACTGGTTGGTCTGTCGGTCATGTGACGCTGGCCACGTCACATGACCCTCACTCCCCACTATAAATACAGGCAGCCTGCTGGCTACAGGTTGCCTGTTAATTTCTAGGTTCCTGGCTATTTGTTGGACTGCTAAATACTTACCTGATCCTGTTCCTTGACCATCCTTTTGCCTGATCCTCCTGTACTGCGCATCCGTCCTGGTATTGTGACCTCGGCTCCCACCTGACTACTCTCTTAGGACTCCTCTTGTACTTCTCTGCTCTCCTGGTATTTATGACCCCGGCTTCTCCTGACAATTCTCTGCTTGCTCCATTTGTACTTTGCAGCTTTCCTGGTATTGACTCGGTCCGTTCACGTCCTGTTGTTTGTCTGTCTGTCATCCCTGCACTTACTCCAAGTTAGGGATTGCCGTCCAGTTGTCCCCTGTCATTAGGACTCGCGAGGCAAGTAGGCAGGGCCAGGGGTAAGGGTGGAGCGCAGTGGTCACTTCCCTCCCCCCTGTGTGTGTACGCGACCGTTACAAACAGAAGGCAATGTAAGAAGCAAGGCTTCTTACCTTTGCTTGAGCTTGTTTTGCCATCTGTCAGTTCTTATCCATTGATCCTCCCTGTTTCCTGAGTCAGTCGACCTTCAGCTCTGTCCCTATTCCGGCACCAGAAATTGTGATGGCAATCTGCGCTTTTCTTCCCTCCCAACACGGCTCCTAATTAAATAAAGAATATACGAGCTTGGGCAGTATTCTACACAGGACACAGACTCGTTGCGTGTCTCAAGAAAATTCCCAACTTTATTATCAAAATATACAGTCTTATAGGTAATGGACACAAAGAAGGCATACCACCAAAGGGGTGGAAATCGAAACTAGTAATTTGATTAGTTATTCATATTATAAGGCAATACTTCCTGACCATAGTAATAGCATCTTAGTAGTTAAAAAGCGTTAGCATTCTTCAGCAACATTATATGAAAGACAGAAAGAACAGAATCTGTCTGGCTTTAAAGCTACAGTCTACCACAGTTCAGACCATTTCCATCACAGTGATCAGCAGGGGACTTCTACCCCTTTGTTTCAATATTTGTTTTTGGTCTCAGCACTAGTGTTGAGCGTGAATATTCGAATTGCAAATTTTTATCACGAATATCACCACTTCGAGAATTCGCGAATATTTTGAATATAGTGCTATATATTCGTATTTGCGAATAGTGTTGATCGCGAATATTCTAATCGCAAATTTATCGTGAATATCGGCACTTAGCAACATCTCTGGCAGCCAATAAGAAATTTGCCTACCCCTTAGGGTTGATCGTGAATATTCTAATCGTTCATTTATATCGTGAATATATTACATTGCCGATTTTTGCAATCAAGTAAATAATGACTAGGGATCCCGAATAGTGTTGAGCGAACTTCTGTTTTAAGTTCGGCGTCTAAAGTTCGGCTTCCGGTTAGCGGAGAATCCCGATATGGATTCCGAAATCCGTTGTGGTCCGTGGTAGCGGAATCAATAATGGCCGATTATTGATTCCGCTACCACGGACCACAACGGAATTCGGAATCCATATCGGGATTCTCCTCTAACCGGAAGCCGAACTTTAGACGCCGAACTTGAAACAGAAGTTCGCTCAACACTAATCACGAATTCTCGAATTTGCTAATTAATGGTGAATATTCGGCCAAAAATTCACGAAATATCGCAAATTCGAATATTGCCTATGCAATAGGCTCATCACTACTCAGCACCTGTACCCCACCAATCTAAATTTCATGTCATAATGTCATGTCAGAAATGTTATTAAATAGGTAACCTTCAAAGCAGCAACAATTTGATTCAGATATAATTACATTTATTCACATCCATGTCTTATAATTAGAGTTGAGCGAACACCTGGATGTTCGGGTTCGAGAAGTTCGGCCGAACTTCCCGGAAATGTTCGGGTTCGGGATCCGAACCCGACCCGAACTTCGTCCCGAACCCGAACCCCATTGAAGTCAATGGGGACCCGAACTTTTCGGCACTAAAAAGGCTGTAAAACAGCCCAGGAAAGAGCTAGAGGGCTGCAAAAGGCAGCAACATGTAGGTAAATCCCCTGCAAACAAATGTGGATAGGGAAATGAATTAAAATAAAAATAAAAAAAATAAAAATTAACCAATATCAATTGGACAGAGGTCCCGTAACAGAGAATCTGGCTTCACGTCAGCAGAGAATCAGTCTCTTCATGCCATAGCAGAGAATCTGGCTTCACGTCACCCACCACTGGAACAGTCCATTGTCATATATTTAGGCCCAGGCACCCAGGCAGAGGAGAGAGGTCCCGTAACAGAGAATCTGGCTTCATGTCAGCAGAGAATCAGTCTTCATGTCATAGCAGAGAATCAGGCTTCACGTCACCCACCACTGGAACAGGTCACTGTCACATATTTAGGCCCAGGCACCCAGGCAGAGGAGAGAGGTCCCGTAACAGAGATTCAGGCTTGGGTGTGTCTGGTGTCTGCAGCTGAGGTGAAAGGGTGTGTCTGCTGCAGCTCCTGAACCTCCACAGCACAGGCCTCTCCGGGGAGTTTCCTACCATCTGCTCCCCAGGAGGAGTTCCAGGCTTGCGGGGGAGTGTCACACCTTTTCCCCCAGCCCAGGCCCTGCCTCTCCCTAGGGAGCTGGTGGGGTCCTGTGGCCATGAGCTCCCGGAAGGGTGCCCCTGCTCCCCGGCTTGGGTCGGAGGGGAGCATGGACGGGCGGCGACCGACTCTGAGCGATGGCGGCGAGGGGGTGAAAACATCTGGACGCGGTGGTAGCCAAGTCCCCCCTGAGGACCCGAAGACATCAAAAGGAAAAAGGCTACCAGCAGGAAGCCGAGAGGTGTCGTCCCAGGTAGGTTGGGGGTCTCGGTGGGAGGGAGAGAGTACCCTCACCTACAGCTCTCGTATAGCTGCCCACCTGCGAGAATACGATGAGCTGGGACGGCACCTCAAAGCCGTAAGGAAGGATCTGAAGGAGACGAGGGCCAGGTCCACTATCTCCTCTAATTCGAAGAGGCCCCCACTCAGAGAAAAAATTAGGGTCCTGAAAGAGGACCTGGAGGCCTCCCTGAAGCGGCAGGACCAGTTGCTGGAGGGCAGTGGGCCCTTCAGAGAAAAGTTATTAAACGGGGATCGATTTAGGGAGATGGAGGCTGCGAGGAGAGGGGAGCCGTGCGGGGGTGTGGAGAGCGAGGTGGAGGAGTTGGAAAACTCCAAATCTCTGGCATCCCAGGCAGGTCCCCAAACCTCGCAGTCTGAACCGGCCCTCCCGGTAACCCCAGTAACGGAGGCATACAGTGGCATTCCGCCAGAGCAAGAACAATTGCGCTTACCAGCATTGCCATCTTCGGATGAGGCATCAGCTATGGAGGGCAGCGATGAGGATGGTGGTCTGCTAAGAGAGATCCGGATGTTGGAGTCGCCCGCGGTGGACTTTCGGGGTTTTGCATTCGGAGAAGACCTGCTGGACGAGGACGAGAGCTGCGGCAAGAAGAAAAAGAACAAGAAGAACAAGAAGAACAAGAAAAAGAGTGAAGAAAACATCCAGACACGTTATGTCTATACACGCTTGGTGGGGGCTGAAAAGTCCTCACCAGGCGTGTATCCCGCTAAACTCCCTGGCTCTGCATCTGAGGTGGTGCCTGAGCAGAGGAGCGGGGAGATTGTGCAGCCCAAAATGGCCCCGGACGCCGTCCCTGCATGCGGGGGCAGGGAGAAGGTGCTGGCAGATAGAGGGAACCGACAGTCACCCATTGAAAGTGGGGAGGGCGGGCAAAAACATCGGGAGGCCCCGCCCACCACTCTGCCAGCCGCTCCGCCCACCGCTCTGGCTGCCGCCCTGCCTGCCGTTCAGGTATGTGGGGTGGTACTGGGGCGGTGTGATGATGAGGTCACCGTCCCTCCTACCCGGGGCGATGATAGTTCTGGGTCCCCGCCTGCAGCTGCCAACGTGCGGCGGGGATCAAGGGAGGCGGCGGCGGTGAATGAAGCAGGAGGCGTGGCCGGGGGTGTGTCTGGAGGTGCGTCCGGGCATCCTCCTATTGGCGCGCATGTGGGCGTGGCTGGGGGGGTGCCCGGCCATGCTTCTGGACGCACTCCCGTAGCTGAAGAAAGTGAAGGTGCAGGCAGTAAACGCCTGCGTATTGAAGAGTCGGGGGCCGGAGCTGCCGGGGAGGATATGACTACGGCGCTCCGGTCCACTAAGAAAGGTTGTGTTGCACCAGAACAGGTGGCCATGTACATTGCCACTGGACACGCCCCCTCTGTCTCCGCCTCCTCCTCCAGCGCTGAATTAAGTGCTGGGGAGGGGAGAAGTGTGATGATCACTGCCCAGGTCTCAAGGGCAGCAGGGGGGGGCTTGACCAGTGGCAATGAGGGTGGCAAGGAGCATAGTAGAGAAAAAAATGATAAGGCAAATAATAATAAAAAAAATAAAGGTAAAATGACACCTGCTGCACCTGCTGCACCAGCTGTCCCAGCAGAGAGAAAGGGTGCATGTGAGCAGGGTAGTGGTAGGGGTGTTGGTGGAGGTGTTGCATCTGGTCCCAAAGGTGGGATGGATGCTGGGAGTCAGCGGACCGTCGCTGAGAAAGCGATGGCTGCGGCTCCTGGTGTCCGCCCTCCGGAGGGATCCGGTGTGGTGTCTGGTGCTAGTGTAGTGGGGGGGGGGCCGGTTCGGTTGCCCCTCCTGCGGCCGTAACACCTGGCAGAAGTTATGCCAGTGTGGCTGCGGCCGTGGGGGGGGAGGGGCTATCCTCGTTGGCTTCCTCATTCCCAGGAGTCGCGGTTGGTGACTTGCAGCGGCGGCTCCTGGAGGCCCTGAAAAAGGGGGAGAGTTCAATGACAGTAGAGGGTGAGAAGGTGGACCTATCCTTATGGATAGACAGGCACGGCCTGCAAGCTTTCCGAGAGGAAAGGGGGGGCGAGACCACCTGGTCCCTGCCCACAACCGGCCCTGGGACCAGACGGAATGTAGTCTGTCTCAAGTGGAGAAGCAATGATGCCTGCCCTACGAGAAAGAGGGTGGTGGAGCTCCTGCTTGAGATGGGTTTCAGGGTGGCTGACATCTTCGCCCTGATACATCCCTATGGTTCCAGGGAGTTTGACATCAGCTTTGCCAGGCCGGAGGGCCTAGAGCTTTTCTGGTCCGGGTATGAGCTGGTGAAGAACTTACCGGATTGGAAGGGTTTTTTCGCTCAGGCGATAACCCGGCAGAACAACGTCAAGAAAGTGACCGTTTTGACCCGTAATGAATCGCTTTCTTGCGTTGATATTCTGACGTGGCTAAGTAGGTATGGGGACGTCCAGGGTGTACCATCGAAAAACCTGGACGAATTTGGCATTTGGTCGGGAGCCTGGACTTTCAATGTGAAGTTGAAATGTCTAGGAAGCACGGTTTCCCACATTCCATCCTCTGCCTTCATCGGCCGGGATAGGATTCTCGTTTTCTACAGGGGGCAGCCTAAGCTCTGTCACAAGTGCGGCAGCCCTTCACACTTCAGCGCCAGCTGCCAAGTGCAGAAGTGCGCGTTGTGTGGAGGGACAGGTCACCTTGCCGCATCTTGTGTGGAAATTAGGTGCAACTTGTGTGGTGTGCTCGGACACCCATTTAGTCGCTGTCCCCTCTCAGAGGTCAATGCGGCCCGAGCTCACGCAGGAGTGGGGCCGGGAGGTCTCTTCGGCTGAGGCGGGTGCTGGCGGAGACAGTCGAGTTAAGGGGTCGGTGAAGACCAAGAGCGGTCCGTCCCGGCAGAGGCGGAGGGAGAGGCGCCAGGCGGAGAGGGAACAGAAGGAACCCCACCAAAATGGGGTGATGTCTGCCCCTCCCCAAGTGGCGGGCTCCCGTAGTTCGGAGACCCTAGGGGACAGAGAGCTAAGTGTGGAGATCAGGAGACTAGACCGGGCCGATGAGACCCAGTCTTCAAACTACGAAAGTGCAGAGGGTAGTGAGACTGGGTCTAATATCAATAGACGGAAACGGTTCTCAAAAAAAAAGAGCCCGACCAAAGTAGCCAGGGAAGGCGTAACTGGCTCCCCTCTTGAGCTCTCCAACCGGTATCTCACTTTGGATGAGACCGCCGCCTCCTCTTCATGCGGGGAGGAGGTAAGAAGTGGGGTACCGGGGGCGAAGGTGGGAGGGCTTCCAGGAGGCCCCGTGCCCCTCTCTGGTGTGGATGTAAGGTGCCCAGAAGAGGAGGCAAATCTGATTCCTGGAACTGAGAAAGACAGGGGCGGTACGCAAGAGGGAGCGGTGGTGACAGATGGAATGGACACCACCGTCTCTCTCAAAAGAGGACGCGCCGCCTTAGAGGATAGCCCCGGGAGGGGTAAGAGGATCGGGAAGGAAGGAGGACATTCAGCTTAAACACCAAGTATGGCGGTACCCACTCAGCTGACACTGGCGACCATTAATGTCGCCAGCGTTAAATCTGATGCGGCTCGCTACACAGCCTTTGATTTTTTCAGCCGAGTTGAAGCTGATGTTTTATTTTTGCAGGAGACCAGACTGTCAAACTTGGCAGAAGTCCACAAGGCGAAGAGGGAGTGGAGATCTGGGCCCTCCTTCTGGTCTCTTGCGGCTGAGTCGTATAGCGGAGTGGCGGTTCTTTTCACCGTACCGGTAGAATGCCGACGGGTGGTTGAGCTGGAAATGGGGAGGTGTTTGATCTTGGATATCCTCATGAAGGGACAGGAACTGCGCCTGATCAATATCTATGGGCCCCAGTCCAGGTGGGACAGGAAATGTCTCTTTATGAGGATCAAGCCTTTCCTTTTTACAAGCCGGCAAGTGGTCTTTGGTGGGGACTTTAACACCATCATAAGGTCCCAAGATAGGGGAGGCACCAGAAACCCGCTGGCTTATGATAGTATAGCTTTAAATAGCATAGCTAGTGAGGCTTGTCTGGTGGATGTCCACATTAGGCACACCCCAGACCACGGGGGTTTCACTTTCTATAGAGGAGATAGGATTAGGTCTAGAATAGACAGGTTTTTTTTGAAGGAGGAGGCTACTTTCTCGCCCTTGAGGGTTGTGGAGGTAGAATTCTCCGACCACTGTCTGATTATGTTCTCTCTGAATATTTCAGAATCCCCCCAAATGGGAAGAGGTTACTGGAAGCTGAATGCGGGAGTCCTGGAGGAAGCAGAGGTAAGACAATCCTTTGAGGACTTTCTTCAGAGTCAGGTAGCTTTGCTGGATCTCTGTGACACTAAGTCAGAGTGGTGGGAGATATTCAAAGACCGGGCCGCAAAATTCTTCCGCCAGCTCTCGAGCCTCAGGTCCCTGGACAGGTACCGCCTGTATCAGGGTCTGAGGAGGAAACTCGAAGATCTGGTCTCGACTGGAGGTAGCCGCGAAGATATCTCCAGGGTGAAATCTTTGCTCAAGAGGTGCCAGTATGATAGGCACACATCTTTAGTTTTTGAAAGGGACTTCGGGAGATACCGCTCGCCCGACCCCTACAGAAACTGTAAGATGTCAGTGAAGAGTAAGTTAGTGACAGGACTGGTTGACAGTATGGGTTCCCTGAACAGGTCCAGATCAGGGATCCTGGAAGTCGTCAGATCCTTTTACTCGTGCCTCTTGGGAAAGAGGGATCTGGATCGGGACAAGATGTCGGATTTCCTGGCTGAAATCACCCCTGAGTCAGAAGCTCACCTCTCTTTTGACGGTTTGGTAGAAGAGATCAGGAAGGAGGAAGTTATCCTGGCGGTGGAAGGGTTAGCTCTGAAGAAGTCGCCAGGCCCGGATGGCTTAACATCCGAGTTTTATAAGACCTTTAAGGACTCTTTATGTCCCCTCTTGACTGAGGTATTCAATGAGTGTCTATCCTCGGGCACTCTGCCTCAGTCAATGAGGAGGTCAGCCCTGATCCTCCTATCAAAAGGTAAAGATCCGAGCCGTATTGAGAACTGGCGTCCCATAGCACTTCTCAATACGGACAGAAAGATTCTGGCCAAGATACTGTTTAACAGGCTGGTGAAATTTGCGCCTCAACTCCTTTCGGTGGCTCAGCATTGCTCGGTTCCAGGCCGCAGCACTTTTAGTGCTGTGCTCGGTGTCCGAGAGGCAGTGGAACAGAGTAGAGCAGGCCACTGGAGGGGGTACATGCTGTCCTTAGATCAAGCAAAGGCATTTGATCGGGTGAACCATGAGTACCTCTGGTCGGTCCTTCTGAAGTATGGCCTGCCGGGGGGGTTTGTCGATTGGTTAAAGATCTTGTATGCGGGGGCGGAGAGTTTCCCGCTTGTGAACGGTTGGTCTGGCTGCCCTTTTGAGGTTGGGTCCGGCGTTCGCCAGGGTTGTCCTTTGAGCCCGCTTTTATACGTGTTCGCGATTGATCCCTTTCTTAAGAGGGTCAATCGTGGACCGTTGGCGGGAGTCGGGATGGATCCGGCGGCGCCGGAAGCCACTCTGAGGTCAGTAGCGTACGCCGACGATGTCACCATTTTCGTGTCCTCGAAAGGGGAGGCGGAATATGTGATGTCTGAGGTGGATCGCTACTCGGAAGCATCCGGGTCCATGATCAACCGGGATAAGTGTGAGAGTCTCTGGCTGGGAGGGGGTGATCCAGCTTTTGATCTCCCGGACACCCTCCCAGGGCCCCAGTCGTCAGCCAAAGTCCTAGGCATCCATTTCGGTCATGGGGATTATCCCACTCAAAATTGGGACGACAGGCTTAAGATCGCCGCTCAGAAGGTCGACCAGTGGAAGGGCTGGTCTTTGACCCTCAGGGAAAGGGTGCACCTGATCAAGGCTTTCCTGCTCCCTCTGCTTATCTATTTGGGCAGTGTGTGTATCTTGCCAGAGCCTCTCTGGACTCGGGTTTACAGTCTGTTTTTCCAGCTCTTATGGGGGAATAGACTGAACCTGATCAAGAGGGAGGTGACTTACCGCACGAGGAGATTAGGGGGGTTATCTATGGTCAACCCCGTGGTGTTTCTTGTAAACACATTTGTTAAAGTAAATCTGGCGAACCTCTGGATGGAGAGGGCTTCTCCGTGGGTAGTCTCCTGCCGGGGGTGGTTTCGGCCTTTCTTCCAGGAATGGGAGACAGGAGGGCAAGTGAAGGACTTGCGTACGCCTCACGGATATCTTCCTGCTTACGTCACCCCGATTCTGAAGGTAATCCGCCGGTGGGGTTTGGAGGTGGGGGAAATCAGGACTCTGTCAAGGAGGTCCCTTGACGAGAGGGTCTTGTTGTCCCACTTCCAGAAGCCCCTGGCCCTCAAGGATTGCCCAAGCCGGGATCTAGACAAGGGGTTACAGTTGCTAAATTCTGCAAGGATCCCCTTGAAGTTTTGGGACTTGGCTTGGCGCTGCTTTCACGTGAGGCTGTATGTAAGGGACAATCTGAAGTACAGGAACTCTGATGAAAGGGGTTGTCCCCGGGAGGAGTGCGGCTCCATACTGGAAAGTATGGAGCACTTCCTGCTCCAGTGTCCCTTTAATACAGAGGTGTACAAACGGGTGGGAGCTTCCATTGGCTGGCCTAGGCTAGCCAGCCTCTCCTATGCGGAGTGGGCCTATGGAGTGCTCAGAGACCTGGGCAGAAGGGACCTGTGCACATGTTTTTTAGTTAGCATAGTGGTTAGGTACTACACGTGGAACGCACGGTGTTTAGTTTCAACAAGGCAGAAAGTCCTCCCAGTGGATGAGGTGTGTAGGAACATTCTGGGAGACCTGGTGAAGGTACGTTCTCTCGAGTACGAAAGACTGGGTACCAGCAGGGCCTCTCTCCTCTGGAGAGGTTTTGCTTTTAGCGTACCATAGCCTAGTAGTACTCTTCCTGGTGGTGGGCTGATACTCTCACCCTAGATTTTTGTTTTGGATAAAGTGTATGGTTTTTGAAAGGCTTGCAAAGGCTGAACTTGGTCCTTCGGGAGTGGTTATGTGTGGTTATAGTAATGTTTATTGTATGGTATATTGTATATATTGTGTATATTATGTTGAAGGATAGGGTAAGCGGGGGTTAGTTAGTTAGGTTGGGTGGGTTAGGGTGAGGGGGGGGGGACACTTACAAAGTGTGGGGAGGCCTACATCCAGTCCTGGACTACACGGACATGGGGGGACATGGGGCGAGGGCTGGATGTGGGTGGTGGAGGTAGGGCTGGCCTCGGACTATGCGGACATGCAGAGGACATGAGGCGGAGGTCAGTCCTGGGGGTTTTAGTTTTAGTTTAGGATAGGGAATGGCTAGGGACAGGTTAGGTTAGGGTAAGTTTGTAGTTTGTAGTGTTGTTTATATATATATAAAAAATAAAAAATAAAAAATAAATAAATAAATAAAAAAATAAAATTAAAAAAAATATATATATTTTTTTTTGCTTAGGGGCAAGTTGCCTGGAGTTGAGTTACGGCGAAGTAGCCATATTTTCGTTTGAGTTTGATTTTATTCTGTGTTTTATTTCAATTTCTTTGGGTTAGGTTATTTCGGCCGAACCGGCTGGGTAAGTTTTATTTATTTTAGGTTATTTATTGTAGGTTATTTATTGTAGATTGTAGGTTTGTAGTTTTATGTGTAGGTATGAATGTGTGTGTGAATGTGGCTGGGGCAGCTGGAATGCTGTCTATGTTTAAGTTTTGTATGTCTGTACTTGTAATTATTTATGTAACGTTTTGTAATTTTATAATAAAAAAGAGTTCCCATAGCAGAGATTCATTCTTGGGTGTGTCTGGTGTCTGCAGCTGAGGTGAAAGGGTGTGTCTGCTGCAGCTCCTGAACCTCCACAGCACAGGCCTCTCCGGGGAGTTTCCTACCATCTGCTCCCCAGGAGGAGTTCCAGGCTTGCGGGGAGTTTTCAACACCTCTCCCCAGCCCAGGCCCTGCCTCTCCTTAGGGAGTTGGTGGAGGCCTGGAGCTATGTTTCCAGTTGGGACCCAGGATCCTGCTTCCCGGGGTAGGCCGGTGGGAGGTAGGGGAGGCGAATTACCGGCCTCTGCACCATCATCCGTCCCAGGGGAGCGGAGTGTTCCTTGGGGTGGGTCAGGGAGGATGGAGACTGACTGGGGCATCAAAAGGCCCCAGGAATCGGTCTCCATGTACAGCTCCCGTATTGCGGCCTACCTCAGGGAATATGAAGACGCCGGCAAAGCCTTAAAAAAGCTCAGAAGCGAGATAAAGCTGGAAAGAGTAAAGGCGGACAAGGCTTCAAGAAATAAAAGACCTGAGATATCAGAGAGGATGAAGGTCCTAAAAGAAAAGATAAAAGAAATGGAAGCAAGGAGGGCAATTATACTGAAAAGTAGTGGCTCCTTCCAAGAAAAACTTAAAAACGAGGAGAAATTTTTCATCATGGCCCAGGGAAGTCTGCAAATGGCCGACCCCTCAGACGATGAGGAAGAACCAGAGGCAGAGAAAGAGGAGCAGGCCATGGACACTGGGATCACCGCTGAACAGGTGTGCCTGCCCCTCACAAGTTCAGAAGATGAAATTGAAAGTGGAAGTAGTGGAGTCGGGGGAGGGCTCATGGCTTTTAAACGCCTGGAGTCACCCCGGCTCCATGAAGGCAGTTTTTTGTTTGGAGAAGAGCTTCCAGATGAAGATGAAGATATTGAAAAGAAAAAAAGGAAGGAAAAAAAGAAGAAAGAAAAAAGCAGAGTGGAGGTGAGATATGTGTATGTTTCTCACCCCCAGCATTCCGGGCAGGCTGAAAAGTCTGCTTGGATTGCAACCCCCACCATCCTCCCAGCCTCGGTCTCTGCTGTGGGACCGGGCGGCGGGAGTGGGGAGAAAAAACACGAGGTGTCCAAGATGGCGGAGGACGCCGTCCTCACTTGCAGTAGTGGGGGCGGCCCGAGGGAAGGAGGGACTGAAAAGTCCAACACGCAGGCATTGAGGGCGGCGAGTTCGGAGGGTGGGGGGGGCTCTCCGGTGACGCGGCTAACCCCGTCCGTCCCCGCCGCGGTCCTAAACACGCTGAATGAGTGTGTGGTGGACCTGCGGCGGAGTGACGTGGTGGGGGCGGCTGCCGTGGCCGGCGCTCCTCCCCTCTCTCCCATAAAGATGGCTCCAAGTTTCCCTGGTTTCTCCTCCGGTCCCGCTGCTCCGCCCTCCTGCGCCACAGTGTTGGTGACGGGGAGCGGTGCTGCGGGAGTGGTGGGCGGCCCGGGTGGCGTGTCTGTCGGTGTGTCCCTGGATGAGGCTGAGAGCGCTCCTAAAGGACAATTTAGGAGTGGAAAGCATCGGCTTGCTGAGCGCAGTGGTGCCACGGCACGGCGCTTCTCAAGAAGAAGAACTGTTAGGAGGAGGGGATGTGTCTCCCCCTCCTCCATGGCCGCCTATGTGGCCACCGGTGTCATTCCCTCCGCTTCTGCCTCTGCCCCCAGCGCTGAATCAAGCGCAGGGGAGGTGGGGGTAGTGACCACCAGTGCCCAGGTCCTGAGTGGGGCAGGTGGTAGCGGAGGGAAGGATAAAAAGGATAAAAGTGACTATATAAATAAAAGCAATGTAAATAAAAGCAATGTAAATGATGTAAATAAAGTGTCAGCTGGCCCAGCAGTGTGTATGGGGTCCGATGTGATTAAGGTAGTCCCTGTAAAGGTGACTACTGAAAAAGTGGTCACCCAAAAGGGTTGTGGAGGGGGTGTTAGTTTAGGGGTCACTCCGGGTCCCGATGGGGGGGTGAATGCGGGGGGTTGCCCTGCTGCTGGAAAAGTGGCGGGGTCCCACCGTGTGGCCCCCTCAGAGGGATCCGGTGCGACAGTTGAGGCAGGTAGAAGGGGGGGAGCCGGTTCGGTTGCCCCTCCTGCATCCGTGGCGCCTGGCAGGAGTTATGCCAGTGTGGCCGCGGCTGTGGGGGGGGGGAGGGGCTGGCTTTGTTGGCTTCCTCGCTCTCAGGGTCTGGTAATGGTGACTTGCAGCGGTGACTGCTGGAGGCCCTCAAAAAGGGGGAGAGCTCCATTACCGTAGAGGGGAAGAAGGTGGACCTGTCTTTCTGGTTCAACAGACATGGCGTCCGGACCTTCCGAGAACAGAACGGGGACGAGACCACCTGGTCTTCACCCACAACCGGCCCTGGAGCCAGACGGAATGTGGTCTGTCTCAGGTGGAGTAGCGATGAAGCTTGCCCTACTAGAAAGAGGGTAGTGGAGCTCCTGCTTGGGATGGGTTTCAAGGCAACCGACATCTTTGCCTTGATCCATCCGTTAGGTTCCAAGGAGTTTGACATCAGCTTTGTCCGGCCGGAGGGGCTTGAGCTCTTCTGGTCCGGATATGAGCTGGTGAAGAACATGCCGGACTGGCGTGGTTTCGCTGCAAAGGCAATAACCCGCCAGAGTGAGGTCAAGAGAGTGACCGTTTTGACCCGTAACGAGTCGCTCTCTTGTGTTGACATCATGACCTGGCTGGGTAGGTACGGAGAGGTCCAGGGAGTACCAGCTAAAAACTTGGACGAGTTTGGCATTTGGTCGGGTGCCTGGACGTTTGATATCAAACTCAAACGTCTGGGGAGTACAGTTTCCCACATTCCATCATCTGCCTTTATCGGCCGAGACAGGATCTTAGTCTTTTACAGAGGGCAGCCTAAGCTCTGTCACAAGTGCGGCAGCCCCACACACTTCAGCGCCAGCTGCCAAGTGCAGAAGTGCGCGTTGTGTGGGGGGACAGGTCATCTAGCCGCATCTTGTGAGGAGATTAGATGCAATCTGTGTGGTGAGCTCGGGCACCCCTTCAGTCGCTGCCCTCTCTCTGAGGCCAATGCGGCCCGAGCTCATGCAGGAGCGGGCCGGGAGGTCCCTTCGGCTGAGGCAGGTACTGGCAAAGGCAGTGGAGTTAAGGGGTCAATGAGGAACCGGAACAACCCGTCCCGGCAGAGGCGGAGAGAGAGGCGTCAGGCGGAGAGGGAGGGGGAGGAACCCCATCCTGGGGTGATGCCCGCTCCCTCCCAAACGACTGCCCCTCCTGAATCCGAGACCCTAGGGGGCAGGGAGCTGGAGGAGGAGATTGAGAGACTGGATCGGACCGAAGAGACTCTGTCCTCGCACTACGAAAGTGCTGCAGAGGGTAGTGGGGCAGAGTCCCAAAGTAGACGGAAACGGCGTACTAAGAAAAGATCTAGCCCGACCACGGTTGCCAGGGAAGGTGTAACCGGCTCCCCTCTGGAGCTCTCCAACCGGTACCTCACTTTGGATGAGACCTCTGCCTCCTCTGCTGAGGAGGGGGTTGAAGGTGAGGGGCCGGGGGCGAAGGAGGGAGGACCTTCAGGGGGCCCCGCGCCCCCTTCTGGTGGGGATGCAAGGTCCTCAGGAGGGGTGGTAAAACCGGGCCCTGAGACTGAGAAAGCCAGGAGTGGTGCGCAGAGGGAGGTGGTGGTGGCAGAGATGGATACCACTATCTCCCTCAAGAGAAGTCGCGCTGCTCTAGAAGACAGCCCCGGGAGGGGGGAGAAGGATGGGAAGAAGGCCATCTAATTTAACTACTCTTTATGGCGGTACCCGCTCTGCTGACTCTGGCGACCACTAATGTCGCCAGCATTAAGTCGGATGCGGCTCGTTTCACAGCCTTCGATTTTCTCAGCCGTGTTGAAGCTGACATTTTGTTTTTGCAAGAGACCAGGCTGCCAGATTTGGCAGCGATTTATAAAGCCAAGAGGGAGTGGAGACCAGGGCCCTCCTACTGGTCTCTTGCGGCTGAGCCGTACAGCGGAGTGGCGGTCCTTTTTACCGCACCGGTAGAATGCCGACGAGTAATTGAATTAGAAATGGGGAGGTGTTTGATCTTGGATATCCTCATGATGGGACAGGAACTGCGCCGGATCAATATATACGGGCCCCAGTCCAGGTGGGACAGGAAATGTCTCTTTATGAGGATTAAGCCTTTCCTTTTTACAAGTCGGCAGGTGGTTTTTGGTGGGGACTTTAATACTGTCACAAGGCCCCAAGACAGGGGAGGCACCAGAAACCAGCTGACTTATGATAGTATTTTTCTGAATAGAGTAGCTAGTGAGGCTCGTCTGGAGGATGTCCACATTAGGCATACCCCAGGCCACGGGGGTTTCACTTTCTATAGAGGTAGTCAGACCAGGTCTAGAATAGATAGGTTTTATTTGAAGGAGGAGGCTACCTTTTCGCCCTTAAGGGTTGTGGAGGTAGAATTCTCTGATCACTGTTTGATTATGTTTTCTCTGAATATTTCAGAATCCCCCCAAATGGGAAGTGGTTATTGGAAGCTGAATTCGGGTGTCTTGGAGGAAGCAGAGGTGAGACAATCCTTTGAGGACTTCCTTCAGGGTCAGGTACCTTTACTGGATCTCTGTGATACTAAGTCAGAGTGTTGGGAGATATTCAAAGATCGGGCTGCAAAGTTCTTCCGCCGGCTCTCGAGCCTCAGGTCCCTGGACAGGTACCGCCTGTATCAGGGTCTGAGGAGGAAACTCGAGCATCTGGTCTCGACTGGTGGTAGCCGCGAGGATATCTCTGTAACGGTCGCGTACACACACACACAGGGGGAAGGGAAGTAACCACTGCGCTCCACCCTTACCCCTGGCCCTGCCTACTTGCCTCGCGAGTCCTAATGACAGGGGACAACTGGACGGCAATCCCTAACTTGGAGTAAGTGCAGGGATGACAGACAGACAAACAACAGGACGTGAACGGACCGAGTCAATACCAGGAATGCTGCAAAGTACAAATGGAGCAAGCAGAGAATTGTCAGGAGAAGCCAGGGTCATAAATACCAGGAGAGCAGAGAAGTACAAGAGGAGTCCTAAGAGAGTAGTCAGGTGGGAGCCGAGGTCACAATACCAGGACGGATGCGCAGTACAGGAGGATCAGGCAAAAGGATGGTCAAGGAACAGGATCAGGTAAGTATTCAGCAGTCCAACAAATACCAGGAACCTAGAAATTAACAGGCAACCTGTAGCCAGCAGGCTGCCTGTATTTATAGTGGGGAGTGAGGGTCATGTGACGTGGCCAGCGTCACATGACCGACAGACCAACCAGTCGAGCACCGAGTGATCAGCTCGGCGCTCAAGGCAGACTTAGGAGCAAGGAGCCACCCAGCTAGTAAAGCCGCCCTGGGAATGAGGTCAAACACAGAACCTCATTCCAAAAGCTAAGCAACAGTTCTGCGGGCAATGGGGGACCGAGTGCACCTTCGGAACCCCGTGACAGTACCCCCCCTTTTACGAGGGGCCACCGGACCCAAGACTTCAGGCGATGGCTTTTCAGGGTGTTCTAAATGAAATTTACGAACAAGTCTAGGAGCATGAACCTCCCTGGCAGGTACCCAAGATCTCTCTTCAGGTCCATACCCCTTCCAGTGAATCAGGTACTGCAAGGAATTACGCACCTTCCTGACATCCACTATTTTAGACACCACATACTCGACAGCATTATTAACAAGAACTGGCGGAGGCGAGGCTTTTGATGGTACTACCGGTTCAAAATATTTTTTAAGCAGAGATTTATGGAACACATTATGAATGTGGAATGACTCAGGCAGCTCCAACCTAAAAGATACCGGGTTAATCACTTCCGTGATCTTATATGGTCCAATAAAACGAGGAGCAAATTTTTTAGAAGTTGCCTTGAGAGATAGATTCTTGGAGGACAACCATACTTTATCCCCAACCTGAAAGTTTACCCCCCTTGAACGTCTCCTATCGGCCTTGAGTTTTTGAGAACATTGAGCCTTTTCTAGGTTCGATTGAACCCGGGCCCAAACTGTGCACAGTTCGGAGGAGAGTTTATCAGCTTCAGGGTTAGAGGAGGAGACGGACGACCCAGAATGAAAACGGGGATGAAAACCATGGTTACAAAAGAAAGGGGAGACCCCAGCAGAAGAATTGACACTGTTATTCAGAGCAAATTCAGCCAATGGAAGGAATTTGACCCATAATTGCTGGTCATCAGCAACATACAACCTCAGGAATTGTTCCACAGACTGATTAAGGCGTTCAGTCTGCCCATTACTCTCAGGATGGTAGGCGGAAGAAAAAGACAACGAAATTTTACATCTTTGACAGAAGGCTCTCCAGAATTTGGACACAAACTGCACACCCCTGTCCGAAACAATATTTTCCGCGATACCATGCAATCGAACAATTTCTTTCACAAAAATAGACGCCAGGGTTTTGGCATTCGGGAGTTTAGACAGGGGAATGAAATGGACCATCTTGCTAAACCTATCCACCACTACCCACACTACAGTCTTACCCTCCGCCAGCGGTAGGTCAGTTATAAAGTCCATCGAGATATGGGACCAGGGTCTACTGGGAATGGGTAGGGGTCGTAGGTTACAGCAGGGCGAGTCCTAGGTGTCTTGGACCTGGCACAAACCTCACAGGCTGACACATAGGACTTGACATCCCTAGTTAGAGTGGGCCACCAATAAGATCTAGAAACCAGATCCTTAGTGCCCTCAACACCCGGATGTCCACAAAAGGCAGAATCGTGACACTCACCCAACAGCTGGAGACGAAATTGTACGGGAACAAACAACTTATCTGTTGGGGTGGATACCGGTGCCAGATGTTGTTCCGACCTAATGCGAGCCGAGATATCCTGGGTAAGAGCTGCTAAGAAGATTTTTGCTGGTAGGATGGATTCAGGTGGTACCTCAGTAGGTTGAAAAGCCTGGAAGCTCCGAGATAATGCGTCCGCCTTCACATTTTTACTTCCCGGCCTGAACGTGATGGAAAAATCAAAACGAGTAAAAAACAGAGCCCATCTGGCTTGACGGGGATTCAACCTCTTAGCAGACTCGAGAAACATAAGGTTTTTATGGTCAGTGACAACAGTTACACAATGCCTTGCCCCCTCCAGAAAATGCCTCCACTCCTCAAATGCCCATTTAATGGCCAGCAGCTCCCTATTCCCTATGTCGTAGTTTCTCTCCGTGGGAGAGAATTTCCTGGAGAAGAAGGCACATGGTCTCAGATTAGTGAGGCTGGCAGGACCTTGTGAAAGGACTGCTCCTGCGCCGTCCTCGGACGCATCCACCTCCACAATAAAAGGTTTCTCCTGATCAGGCTGGATCAGAATGGGAGCGCTACTGAATGCCTTTTTTAATTTTTCAAATGAAGAAATGGCCTCAGTAGACCAATTCTCCAAATCCGCCCCTTTCTTAGTAAGGTCGGTCAACGGTTTAGCAACTACGGAAAAATTCATAATAAATTTACGATAGTAATTGGCGAAACCTAAGAACCGTTGTAAGGCCTTTAAGGATGAAGGTCTTACCCATTCCTTAATTGCTAGTACCTTACCAGGATCCATCTTGAAGGCGTGAGGAGTCAGAACATGCCCTAGAAACAGAATCTCCTGCACACCAAAGACACATTTCTCTTGTTTAGCGGATAGCTGATTCTCCCTCAACACCTCTAATACTTGTCTAACATGAGACACATGGGATTCGAAGTCAGGAGAGAATATCAAAATGTCGTCAAGATAGACAATAACAAATTTACCTAAGAATTCCCTAAGAATGTTATTCATGAAGTTTTGGAACACAGCTGGGGCATTGCTGAGTCCAAAAGGCATCACCTGATATTCAAAGTGTCCTACCGGAGTATTAAACGCCGTCTTCCATTCGTCTCCCTCCTTGATTCGGATTAGATTGTATGCCCCTTTCAGGTCAATTTTGGAAAACCAGGTTGCCCCCAGGACCTGGTTAAATAAATCCGGAATCAATGGGAGGGAGTATCTATTCTGGACAGTGATTTTATTTAATCTCCGGTAATCAATACATGGCCTAAGACCACCATCTTTTTTCTTAACGAAGAAAAACCCCGCCCCCATAGGAGAGACAGAAGGTCTAATATGCCCTTTACCAAGGCTCTCCTTAATATAATCTTCCATGGCCTTGTGTTCGGGCATAGAAAGATTATAAATTCGTCCTTTAGGAAACTTGGCCCCCTCTACTAGCTCTATGGTACAATCATAAGGTCTATGGGGGGGTAGAACCTCTGGGTTTGGTGATGAGAATACATCAGAATATTCTCTAACAACAGAGGGTAAAGTATCAGACTTTACTGAGACCCCAGCCTGTACCACGGACAGGCACGAGTCACACTTAGGCCCCCATCTCACCAACTCCCCATTGGACCAATCTATAGTGGGGTTATGTAGTCGGAGCCAAGGCAACCCTAGTACCACCTCAGCAGGTAGGTTCTCCAGGACTAGAAGCGAACATCTCTCTGAGTGGCACACACCCACGGTTAGAGAAATCTCCGAGGTACATAAGCTCACCGTACAGTGGCGTAGGGATCGCCATAGCAACGGCTATGGGGCCCTACGCCACTAGGGGGCCCGTCCGACCGCATTCAAATTTATTTTTTTTTTTATTAACACACACAGACACTACACACAGGCAGCCAGGAGGTGGCGTAACTACCGGGGAAGCAGCTGCTTCGGGGCCCGACAGTTTATTTTCAAGTTAGTTAAATATCGATGTCTTACTGTTCAGGGCCCCTTCACAGCAGCGGTCTTAATGTTCCCTCGCTAATGTGCTCTAATCTTACTGTATATACTAAAGTCTCCTGATGTGTCTGGGATTCGAACCCACAACCTCCAATGTATCAGTGTATCAGAGGCAAAGCATTAACCCTCACAGCCATAAAGAAGGCATTGCAACTGACTGAAAAAATTTGACACTTCTACTGTTATAGCTGGCTAAGTGTACATCTATACACATGACAGCTGCCCCAACACACCCAGCACTGCTATATCTCTATATGACAGCTATCCCAGCACACTCAGCTCTGCTATATCTCTATATATGAGCAGCTATGTGTATAGATGTACACTTAGCCAGCTATAACAGTAGAAGTCTCATAATTTTTCAGTCAGCAGCAAGGCAGCTGTTATGGTCTTGAGGGTAGGTGCTCTGCCTCTGATACAGAAGGTCGTGGGTTCGAATCCCAGCAGAAAACCTTTTCTGAAATACAAGCAGTGACTCCATATATGGACATACAGGGCGGGACACAATACAGGGAGGGACACAGGAAGAGGCTGCATCGCATCGCTGACATGGAGGTAAGTAGAAGTGTTTATTTTTTTTTTTTTTAATACCCGACTGTTACTGCCATGGGGGGAGCGGGGGGGCACTTGATACTGGCACATGGGGGGAGGGGGGTTGGCACCTGACCTGATACTGGCACCTGGGGGGGGGGGGGTTTGGCACCTGATACTGGCACATGGGGGGGGGGGGGAGAGAGAGGCACCTGATACTGTGGATGGCACTGTTCAGGGGAGGGGGATCTGTGTATGGCACTATTTAGGGGAGTGTGGATGGCACTGTGGATGGCACTGTTCAGGGGAGGGGGATCTGTGTATGGCACTATTTAGGGGAGTGTGGATGGCACTATTTAGGGGAGGGGGGGATCTGTGGATGGCACTATTTAGGGGAGAGGGATCTGTGGATGGCACTATTTAGGGGAGAGGGATCTGTGGATGGCACTATTTAGGGGAGAGGGATCTGTGGATGGCACTATTTAGGGGAGAGGGATCTGTGGATGGCACTATTTAGGGGAGGGGGGATCTGTGGATGGCACTATTTAGGGGAGAGGGATCTGTGGATGGCACTATTTAGGGGAGAGGGATCTGTGGATGGCACTATTTAGGGGAGAGGGATCTGTGGATGGCACTATTTAGGGGAGAGGGATCTGTGGATGGCACTATTTAGGGGAGGGGGATCTGTTGATGGCACTATTTAGGGGAGGGGGATCTGTGGATGGCACAGAGGGGGGGGGGGGCCCATAATTTTTTTTTGCTATGGGGCCCATGCATTTCTAGCTACGCCCCTGTCACCGTACCACCAATAAGAGGAGTAGCATCAATAGCCATGACATGGATAGGAGTTGGTAAGGCAAACATAGGAATACCCAATCTAACAGCATACTCAGAGTCAATAAAGCTAGCCGCTGAGCCAGAATCAATAAAGGCCTTACCCGCCCATTTATCTACTCCCAGAGAAATCGTAATGGGTACCGAAAGCTTACATTTAGAAAATTCAGGGTGTACCTGGTCTTTAGGTTGCCTTGCCTTAGGAGACTTGACAGAGAGGACCTTCTTAGGACACTGGTTGATCCAATGGTCAGAATCTCCACAGTAAAAGCATTCTCCACGTCTGCGGCGAAGATTCCCTCGGGTCATGCCAACCTGCATGGGTTCCTCGGTGGAGACCTCAGCATTGTCTCTGGGATAGGCCTCTGGCTGGACCACCATCTGGGAAGAGAACTGTTGTTCCTGTCGTCTCTCTCTAACCCGTCGGTCAAGTCGGACAACAAGGGTCATCATCTCCTCTAAGGTCTCTGGAAGTTGATAACTGACCAGAAGATCCTTTAATTTATCAGACAGACCTGACCTGAACTGACTCTTCAGGGCTGGTTCGTTCCATCCTGAGGGGACACACCACCTTCTGAATTGGGTGCAATAATCCTCCGCTGGTAAATTGCCCTGAACCAGTGCCTTTAGAGCCGTCTCGGCTACTAGAGCCCTGTCTGGTTCATCATAGAGGGTACCTAGGGCCTGAAAGGACCCCTCCACAGAATATAAACAACTGGCGCCAGCAGGTAAAGAGAACGCCCAGTCCTGGGGATCACCCTGTAATCGGGAAATGATAATGCCCACGCGTTGACTCTCGGGGCCAGAGGACACAGGGCGCAAACGGAAGTAAAGTTTACAACTCTCCTTAAAAGAGAGAAACTTCTTCCGGTCTCCAGAAAAGGTTTCTGGGAGCTTAATCTGGGGCTCAAAATGCGGACTGGAGGCCTGAGGAGTGGAAGAGCCTTGCCCTAACTCAAAAGAGCTGAGTTTTTCCCCTAACTCCTGCACCATCTGCGTCAGATTAGAGACATAGTCAGTCAGGGTCACCAGAGGATTCATAATACAGTGGTTATTGGGCCTGTTAATCTGTAACGGTCACGTACACACACACAGGGGGAAGGGAAGTGACCACTGCGCTCCACCCTTACCCCTGGCCCTGCCTACTTGCCTCGCGAGTCCTAATGACAGGGGACAACTGGACGGCAATCCCTAACTTGGAGTAAGTGCAGGGATGACAGACAGACAAACAACAGGACGTGAACGGACCGAGTCAATACCAGGAAAGCTGCAAAGTACAAATGGAGCAAGCAGAGAATTGTCAGGAGAAGCCGGGGTCATAAATACCAGGAGAGCAGAGAAGTACAAGAGGAGTCCTAAGAGAGTAGTCAGGTGGGAGCCGAGGTCACAATACCAGGACGGATGCGCAGTACAGGAGGATCAGGCAAAAGGATGGTCAAGGAACAGGATCAGGTAAGTATTCAGCAGTCCAACAAATACCAGGAACCTAGAAATTAACAGGCAACCTGTAGCCAGCAGGCTGCCTGTATTTATAGTGGGGAGTGAGGGTCATGTGACGTGGCCAGCGTCACATGACCGACAGACCAACAAGTCGAGCACCGAGTGATCAGCTCGGCGCTCAAGGCAGACTTAGGAGCAAGGAGCCACCCAGCTAGTAAAGCCGCCCTGGGAATGAGGTCAAACACAGAACCTCATTCCAAAAGCTAAGCAACAGTTCTGCGGGCAATGGGGGATCGAGTGCACCTTCGGAACCCCGTGACAATCTCCAGGGTGAAATCTTTGCTCAAGAGGTGCCAGTATGATAGACACACATCTTTAGTTTTTGAGAGGGACTTCGGGAGGTACCGCTCGCCCGACCCCTACAGAAATTGTAAGATGTCAGTGAAGAGTAAGTTAGTGACGGGACTGGTCGATAGTACGGGGTCTCTGAACAGGTCCAGATCAGGGATCCTGGAAGTCGTCAGATCCTTTTACTCGTGCCTCTTGGGGAGGAGGGATCTGGATCGGGACATGATGTCGGCTTTCCTGGCTGGAGTCACCCCTGAGTCAGGAGCTCACCTCTCTTTTGACGGTTTGGTAGAAGAGATCAGGAAGGAGGAAGTTATCCTGGCGGTGGAAGGGTTAGCTCTGAAGAAGTCGCCAGGCCCGGATGGCTTAACATCCGAGTTTTATAAGACCTTTAAGGACTCTTTATGTCCCCTCTTGACTGAGGTATTCAATGAGTGTTTATCCTCGGGCACTCTGCCTCGGTCAATGAGGAGGTCAGCTCTGATCCTTCTATCAAAGGGTAAGGATCTGAGCCGTATTGAGAACTGGCGTCCCATAGCACTTCTTAATACGGACAGAAAGATTCTGGCCAAGATACTTTTTAATAGGCTGGTGAAATTTGCACCCCAACTCCTTTCGGTGGCTCAGCATTGCTCGGTTCCAGGCCGCAGCACTTTGAGTGCTGTACTCGGTGTCCGAGAGGCAGTGGAGCAGAGTAGAGCAGGCTACTGGAGGGGGTACATGCTGTCCTTAGATCAAGCAAAGGCGTTTGATCGGGTGAACCATGAGTACCTCTGGTCGGTCCTTCTGAAGTATGGCCTGCCGGGGGGGTTTGTCGATTGGTTAAAGATCTTGTATGCAGGGGCAGAGAGTTTCCCGCTTGTGAACGGTTGGTCTGGCTGCTCTTTTGAGGTTGGGTCTGGAGTCCGCCAGGGTTGTCCTTTGAGCCCGCTTTTATACGTGTTTGCGATTGATCCCTTTCTTAAGCGGATCGATCGTGGACCGTTGGCGGGAGTCGGGATGGATCGGGCGGCGCCGGAAGCCACTCTGAGGGTAGTGGCGTACGCTGACGATGTCACCATTTTCGTATCCTCAAGAGGGGAGGCGGAGTACGTGATGTCTGAAGTGGATCGCTACTCGGAGGCATCCGGGTCCATGATCAATCGGGATAAGTGTGAGAGTCTCTGGCTGGGAGGGGGTGATCCAGCTTTTGATCTCCCGGACACCCTCCCAGGGCCCAAGTCGTCAGCCAAAGTCCTAGGCATCCATTTTGGCCATGGGGATTATCCCACTCAAAATTGGGACGACAGGCTTAAGATCGCCGCTCAGAAGGTCGACCAGTGGAAGGGTTGGTCTTTGACCCTCAGGGAAAGGGTAAACCTGACCAAGGCCTACTTACTCCCTTTGCTTATCTATTTGGGTAGCGTGTGTATCTTGCCAGAGCCTCTCTGGACTCGGGTTTATAGTCTGTTCTTCCAGCTCTTATGGGGGAATAGACTGAACCTCATCAAGAGAGAAGTGACTTACCGCACGAGGAGACTAGGGGGGTTATCTATGGTCAACCCCGTGGTTTTTCTTGTAAACACCTTTGTTAAAGCGAATCTAACGAACCTCTGGATGGAGAGGGCTTCTCCGTGGGTAGTCTCCTGCCGGGGGTGGTTTCGGCCTTTCTTCCAGGAATGGGAGACAGGAGGGCAAGTGAAGGACTTACGTACGCCTCACGGATATCTTCCGACTTACGTCACCCCGATTCTGAAGGTGATCCGCCGGTGGGGTTTGGAGGTGAGGGAGATCAGGACTCTGTCAAGGAGGTCCCTTGACGAGAGGGTCTTGTTGTCCCACTTCCAGAAGCCCCTGGCCCTCAAGGATTGCCCAAGCCGGGATCTAGGCAAGGGGTTACAGTTGCTAAATTCTGCAAGGATCCCCTTGAAGTTTTGGGACTTGGCTTGGCGCTGCTTTCACGGGAGGCTGTATGTGAGGGACAACTTGAAGTACAGGAACTCTGATGAAAGGGGTTGTCCCCGGGAGGAGTGTGGCTCCATACTGGAAAGTATGGACCACTTCCTGCTTCAGTGTCCCTTTAATACAGAGGTATACCACCAGGTGGGAGCTTCCATTGGCTGGCCTCGGCTAGCCAGCCTCTCCTACGCGGAGTGGGCCTATAGAGTGCTCAGAGACATTGGTAGAAGGGACCTGTGCACATGTTTTTTAGTTAGTATAGTGGTTAGGTTCTACACGTGGAATGCACGGTGCTTAGTTTCAACGCAGCAGAAAGTCCTCCCAGTGGATGTGGTATGTAGGAACATTCTGGGTGACCTGGTGAAGGTGCGTTCTATGGAGTATGAGAGACTGGGTACCAGTAGGGCCTCTCTCCTCTGGAGAGGCTTTGCTTTTAGCGCACCCTAGCCTAGTCATACGTTTCCTGGTGGTGGGCTGATGCTTTCACCATAGATTTTTGTTTTGTGGGATGTTGAGCCTTGAAGAAAGGCTTACAGAGACCGAACTTGGACCTTCGGGTAGTCTTGCATATTTTGCAGTGTGTGTTAAGTAGTTATGTTGTTTATTAAGATAGGATGAGTTGGGGCTAGGTAGGTTGGGTGGGTGAGGGAAGGGGTCTTTTATTTGTGCCTTTATGTGTTTTATGTGTGTTTTGAAGTGGGGAGGCCTGCATCTAGCCCTGGACTATGCGGACATGGGAGGACATGGGGCGAGGGGCTAGATGTGGGTGGTGGAGGTAGGGCTGGCCTCGGACTATGCGGACACGAAAGAGACGTGAGGCGGAGGTCAGCCTTGGGTGATGGGTGAGGGGTGATGGAGTAGGTAGTGGGGGTTAGGGCTAGATTAGGGAAGTTAAAAGGTTGTCTTGTTTTGTGTGGAAAGAAGAGAAAATAAATAAATAAATAAATAAATAAATAAAAAAATTAAAAAAAATGGTTTTTGTGTTTGTTTGTTTTATTTTTATTATTATTATGGTTTTATAGGCAAGAATACTATTTTTTGCGTTTTCGTTTTATTGACGAGTAGTCAAGTTTTTCTTTGGTTTGGGTTTTACAGCTGAACCGGCTAAGTAAGTTTCATTTCTTTTTAGCGTTTGTATATAATTTGTAAATAGTTTTTATAGTTTTTTTTTATAGAGTGTGGGTGTGGGTGTGAGTGTGAGTGAGGCTGGGTCAGCTGGGAAGCTGTTCTGTTTGATGTTCTGTCTGCAAAGTTTTGTATTTTTGTAATAAAAAAGAGTTCCCATAGCAGAGAATCAGGCTTCATGTCACCCACCACTGGAACAGGCCATTGTCAGATATTTTTAGGCCCCGGCACCCAGACAGAGAAGAGAGGTCCCATAGCAGAGAATCAGGCTTGGGTGTGTCTGGTGTCTGCAGCTGAGGTGAAAGGGTGTGTCTGCTGCAGCTCCTGAACCTCCACAGCACAGGCCTCTCCGGGGAGTTTCCTACCATCTGCTCCCCAGGAGGAGTTCCAGGCTTGCGGGGGAGTGTCACACCTTTTCCCCCAGCCCAGGCCCTGCCTCTCCCTAGGGAGCTGGTGGGGTCCTGTGGCCATGAGCTCCCGGAAGGGTGCCCCTGCTCCCCGGCTTGGGTCGGAGGGGAGCATGGACGGGCGGCGACCGACTCTGAGCGATGGCGGCGAGGGGGTGAAAACATCTGGACGCGGTGGTAGCCAAGTCCCCCCTGAGGACCCGAAGACATCAAAAGGAAAAAGGCTACCAGCAGGAAGCCGAGAGGTGTCGTCCCAGGTAGGTTGGGGGTCTCGGTGGGAGGGAGAGAGTACCCTCACCTACAGCTCTCGTATAGCTCTCGAGTTAAGGGGTCGGTGAAGACCAAGAGCGGTCCGTCCCGGCAGAGGCGGAGGGAGAGGCGCCAGGCGGAGAGGGAACAGAAGGAACCCCACCAAAATGGGGTGATGTCTGCCCCTCCCCAAGTGGCGGGCTCCCGTAGTTCGGAGACCCTAGGGGACAGGGAGCTAAGTGTGGAGATCAGGAGACTAGACCGGGCCGATGAGACCCAGTCTTCAAACTACGAAAGTGCAGAGGGTAGTGAGACTGGGTCTAATATCAATAGACAGAAACGGTTCTCAAAAAAAAAGAGCCCGACCAAAGTAGCCAGGGAAGGCGTAACTGGCTCCCCTCTTGAGCTCTCCAACCGGTATCTCACTTTGGATGAGACCGCCGCCTCCTCTTCATGCGGGGAGGAGGTAAGAAGTGGGGTACCGGGGGCGAAGGTGGGAGGGCTTCCAGGAGGCCCCGTGCCCCTCTCTGGTGTGGATGTAAGGTCCCCAGAAGAGGAGGCAAATCTGATTCCTGGAACTGAGAAAGACAGGGGCGGTACGCAAGAGGGAGCGGTGGTGACAGATGGAATGGACACCACCGTCTCTCTCAAAAGAGGACGCGCCGCCTTAGAGGATAGCCCCGGGAGGGGTAAGAGGGTCGGGAAGGAAGGAGGACATTCAGCTTAAACACCAAGTATGGCGGTATCCACTCAGCTGACACTGGCGACCATTAATGTCGCCAGCGTTAAATCTGATGCGGCTCGCTACACAGCCTTTGATTTTTTCAGCCGAGTTGAAGCTGATGTTTTATTTTTGCAGGAGACCAGACTGTCAAACTTGGCAGAAGTCCACAAGGCGAAGAGGGAGTGGAGATCTGGGCCCTCCTTCTGGTCTCTTGCGGCTGAGTCGTATAGCGGAGTGGCGGTTCTTTTCACCGTACCGGTAGAATGCCGACGGGTGGTTGAGCTGGAAATGGGGAGGTGTTTGATCTTGGATATCCTCATGAAGGGACAGGAACTGCACCTGATCAATATCTATGGGCCCCAGTCCAGGTGGGACAGGAAATGTCTCTTTATGAGGATCAAGCCTTTCCTTTTTACAAGCCGGCAAGTGGTCTTTGGTGGGGACTTTAACACCATCATAAGGTCCCAAGATAGGGGAGGCACCAGAAACCCGCTGGCTTATGATAGTATAGCTTTAAATAGCATAGCTAGTGAGGCTTGTCTGGTGGATGTCCACATTAGGCACACCCCAGACCACGGGGGTTTCACTTTCTATAGAGGAGATAGGATTAGGTCTAGAATAGACAGGTTTTTTTTGAAGGAGGAGGCTACTTTCTCGCCCTTGAGGGTTGTGGAGGTAGAATTCTCCGACCACTGTCTGATTATGTTCTCTCTGAATATTTCAGAATCCCCCCAAATGGAAAGAGGTTACTGGAAGCTGAATGCGGGAGTCCTGGAGGAAGCAGAGGTAAGACAATCCTTTGAGGACTTTCTTCAGAGTCAGGTAGCTTTGCTGGATCTCTGTGACACTAAGTCAGAGTGGTGGGAGATATTCAAAGACCGGGCCGCAAAATTCTTCCGCCTGCTCTCGAGCCTCAGGTCCCTGGACAGGTACCGCCTGTATCAGGGTCTGAGGAGGAAACTCGAAG